>NW_011888797.1:3513411-3521647 GCF_000151845.1 Pteropus vampyrus | reverse complement strand
CACAGGTTCCCGTTCTAGTTGTTTGGCCAAGGTGGAAAAAAATCACTAACTTTTCATGAGGATAAAACATGGAAACAAAGAAAAGACATAATTCTATCTTTTACCTTGTTAGTACAATAACCATTAAGTCAGTGGCACCTGTCAAGAATTAGTCTTATTACTATTCACAGCTTACAAATGTGGATAGATAGATAGATAGATAGATAGATAGATAGATAGATAGATAGATAGATAGATAGGTGACTCTCTACCAGGCTCTTTTAAGTTCTCTATGAAGTTGTCATTGAATTGTCATAAATATCTTATCAGATAGGAACTATTATTATCCTCATTTTACAGATGAGGAAATGCAGTCAAAGAAAGGTTAAGCGATTTGCCCAAGGGTTTGATCCAACTTAGGCGGTTTGGCTCTAGGGTCTGTTTTTTACATCTATTTATTACTATTCCTATTGTCATTATCCTCACTGTTATTCTGAATGTTCTTCATTTCTTTTCCCTCCTTCAAATAAACCGAGGTTGCAGGCAAGAGCTCAAGAGGAAAAATGGGGGTGTGAGGGGAGTGTGATAAAGACTCTAAGAGCTTTACCTTTGACAGTTTCACCCTCTGTTTCTGACCTTGGCCAATGTCATTGTACTGTCACGTGCTCACCTCTCTACAGAGCTTCACACTTCTCAAAGTTCTTTCAGATGTCCCATCCTGTCTCAAGGAGCTCAGGAAGTAGACAGGGAAGGGAACATTGCTCCTGTTTGACTTCTGTTCAACAGAGAGTTTCAGGATTTGCCCAAGGTTAGAAAGCTGGTTCTGAGTGTCTGAGCCAGCAGTGGAACTACTCTAATTAGTCTTAATATGCCATTTTCTTTCACTTCAGGATAGGATCAGAGTGAGTATTCCTATAATAAATTCTGAGAACACAGAAGCAGAAAATTATTTGAACTGGAGGTTAGAAGCTTGATATACCAAACTACATCTAATTACCAGCATGAATAAAATCAAATACCCTATATATAAACTTTGGAGTAGTGGGAGTCCACTAGGCTAGTTGTATAACCTCTCTGTGACTCATTTTCCAACTCTGTAAAAAGGGGAGAATAAAATACCGATTTCATAGGGTTACTATGAGGATTTGATGAATTAACATTGTCTAAAATATTTAGAACGATGCCTGGTCTATGGTATATACTCAATAAAGTGTTAGTTGCTACTGATATATAATGAGTAGTGAACAATAAAATTTATTCCTAAAAACATCTTAGTTAAGGATAAATAGGTTGTCTTTCTCTTCTAAAAGCAATTGCTTCTTTATATTTTAGAGGATCTCAATATGCTTACTTTGGAAATTTCACAACTTGATTTTTTTTCATCTTTGTAATCAGATCTGGTTTTATACAACAAACTTCTAAGCCCTAGTCTAAATAATTTTTTTCCCTCTGGATTCCTAGAATTCATTCTGATATACACTCAGGTTGCTTATATTACAGCAGTGTTCACTCTGACACCATCATATTTGCTAAGAAGGATGTTCCAATTTTCAAACTTTCGGTATTGTTTGATAGGAAGCATTGCATTTATCATAAACAGCCCAGGATTAAGAAATGCACTTTATGAAAGAAAAAAATTATCTCACTGCAGAAGCTTAACATCTGTTTGTGCAATGACCTCAATATGTAACTCTGAACCCCTTTGGTAAATTTCCTACTAATACTCTGACTGGTCTTCTTATTTGTTAGAAATAACTCTTACCAGAGGAAATTGGGCAGAAAACTTGCCAGCATATTTAACTTATTGTCCTTTAAGAAATAATACTTTGATTTTAGAGGTTCAACTTTGGCAGATAATGAAATTATCATGGTGGAACAAGCCATAGAAATAATAAATACAGTAATTCTTCTTTGCCTATTGTGTGCCTTTGCTATTCATAAATTTTAGGGCCTTAGATATTAGATACACTTACGTAAGGCCTCACGAACGGTAATTATCTTTTGGCCAAAGAAAAAGCCCAAACGAATGCTAAGCTGCATTATCGCTTGGCTTCTGACATGAGCTGATAATCAGATTTTCTTGCTTAAATCCATGGTGCTCGAACAATGCTACCCACTGTCTGTGCTTCCCGATATTACCCCTAATTAGAAAGAACAGAAACACAAATCTGAATTATTTCAAAATCTGGTTTCCATGGTCAGTGGTTTGAAGGGCTTAACTTTATTATAAATAAACCTGGCTTTATTGGCTAATGAAATCTGAAATGCGAAGCCTGGGATAGACGGAGTGTAATACTCTGATGTTTACACATCAAAATATCCAGTGTGGGCAAAGTGTTTTGTAATAAATCATTAGATAATTGAATTATGATTCCTTTGTCCAAGCACGACCTAAACCCATCACAAAGGAGAACCTGGAAGGAACTCGAGTTTGTTTTCTTTAGAGTTAATAATATTGTACCCATAGCTCTCAAGGAGGCACTGACCTTTTATTTATTTTTTCCTACTTTAGTAGTTTTTTCCTTCAATACATTGGGGCACGTAGTTATAAGTGTGTGATGGTCTGGCCCTCAGGGTATTAGTCTCAAATATTCACATTGGGCTCTTTTTGCCACATAGAATAATGTGTGAGTTGGAGTCTGAGTGAGATCTGAAAAAAATAAGATGTCAGTTGTATTTTTAGTTATGGTCTTATAAAAAGAGGGCTAACGATAAGAAAGGATGCCTGACCCCATCTGAAGGGTTAATTAATAACTAAGTGGAGAGAGTAACTTTGTTCTTTTCCTGAAAAACATCAGAAGGCTAATGCCCAGAACCACTATCACATATAAGGTGCTGCTGACAATTGTAATTTTATATATATATATATATACACATACATACACATAGCTTAAATGAGGGGGCTGGTGAGAGTGTGGATACAGAGCTCCAGTCTCCTTTGGCTCACCCTGTTGAGTCAGGACCAGGATTTATTCTCCTGCAAAGTTAAATTAGAGAGGCTCCCAACCCAGAGACACTGGGCTCAGAGTTGAGGTGGGGCCCCCAAACAGGGATTTCTTGAAATTTTAGATATTGGTCTTTGAGACTTTCAGTTGCTTCCCCTCATTGTGTTCCCAGAATGCAGTCAGCCAGGCAAATACTTCCTGGGCTGGCATTTGGGAGATTCTTTTCTGGAGAAACCAGAGAAAAGCCTGTCTCATTCTGACACTGAGGGATTCGTTATGGGGAAGGCAGGCTCACTGCCCTGCTATTGGGAAGCCCAATAGTCAACAAGCCCTGCTCAAGTGAATCCAGAGGTTGCAGTCAGCCTTCTAGTGCTTTCCTATTAAATATAAATGATTAGTCAAATTGCAAATTAGTGATGATAAGTTTTGATTTTGAGAAGAATCTGCTGATGCAACTGTTACTAAAGCTGTTAAGAGTATTATCTGGACTATGACAACACTGGGAATAAGTTTATGATAAATCATTTTGAAATAGAGATTGTAATACTTCTAGACCTGATGATTTTCGCAGAACAAGTTTTCTAAAAAGATTGAACTCTTCTTACAAATCTGTTTTGTGTAAATCTGACTTTAATTTTAAATTTAAATTTATACAATGGTATTTTCATGTTTCCTATGATATTTCCTTTAATTTATGGCTGTCTTACATGAAACCAGAGGTGGCTTAGTGATTTTCAGATACTTCAAAACACTCGTTATGCAATTTTATGAAGATCTGCCTCATCCAGTGCAAATAGGGAGGCTGGTTTCATCTTCTTACTCCGTAACTCACTACAAACACTGACAAAACCAAAATACCTTTTTATTTTAGTTGTAAGTGTTTGTCGCAACTATCATCTCTTTCATTTCTGGGATAAATAAATTACCAAGAATTTTTTGGCTCAACTAGTTGAAGAATGATGCTGGCAAAGTTTGCATCGTCCTTATCAGTACTGTCCTTATTAGAATTGATCAGTTTTACACAGAGTGAAATAAACCGTTCCACATACTGCATTTTGAACCCTCATATCACAACTATAGGTCTCTGGGCACCAAGTAAAGCAGACAGGCGAGTACAGCTCACCCAACTCAAGCTTTCTTACCAGAAAAGTCATTCAAAGCCCAAGGTAATTCATCTGTTTCATGCTGGTAATATGGCTGTGGCAACCCCAGACTCTGCCATTTCTCAGTCAAACATTGATCCTGGAAGTCTCAACAAAAGCTCATTATATCCTATTGGTTCTGAACATCA
Source organism: Pteropus vampyrus (assembly GCF_000151845.1). NCBI lineage: Eukaryota > Metazoa > Chordata > Mammalia > Chiroptera > Pteropodidae > Pteropus > Pteropus vampyrus. The sequence goes on along the minus strand of NW_011888797.1, from coordinate 3,517,432 downwards.
GTTCTTGTAGCCAATAGAATTTAATGTGCTGATGTGCTTGGATCTGGGCATTTATTTTACCCCTGAAGTTTGGGGTAAACCATGTGGATCAAGATTTGGAGTCATGCGGACCCTCAAACACTTGCTCCTGAAATTAGAATAAAGTCATATAATGAAAAGTGACAAATATCCTCCCCAATGGTGGTAATAGAGGCTGTAACTCTCTTTGAATGAGAAGTCAGCTTCAGATAAGAGAAGGGGTGAAGCTTTACACGTTACTCATTTGTCCCTATACTCAGTTTGTTATCTATATTGATTGGATCACAATAACTGGCTGCAGTTTATTTTACTTTAGTGGTGTATTGTCACATGGCTCAGTGGGAAGAAATTAAGGGCAGTGACCAAGGTCACATAGGGCATGATCCTACTAAATCAAATGGTAAGTAATGCTTCATGTAGAAGAAATAATGATTTTATTCTATATTGATATTTAGACCCTGGAGGTAATAGTCTAAGTGGCCATTCTCAATCACAATTCGAATATTCACTTGCAGAAATTCCATTCTTATTCTTTATTGCAAGTCTTCATGTTCACTGAAAGAATGGTTCTGGATTTCAGTAAAACCAAGTTTAAAAACTTTCTGCCAAACAATAAGGCTGTTGAGGAAATCCAAACCTTTCTTTTTGGTCTACAGTGGTATTCCATTTTCATTGTCATATGGGGACAGTATCCAGATAGAGGAGCTCCAATTTCTGTTCCTCTCTTCCCATCTCCTCTAATTACAGTTGCTGTTAGGTGTCCTGAAGCTGGTGCCTCCCTTAGAGATTGCCAAGACAGAAAGAAAATATACCTTCATTGGCTACTGTACTTACAATGGTTCTTAAAACCAAGCAAGAAAACCACAGTGATCTTGGCAAGCAAACAATTGAAAAGTACAGGTGCTGGCAGTATGCACAGCCCCAAAATCAACATGACTTGGGAAGAGAGGGGGTTGGAGAACAAAGAAAGGTGCTTTTCATTCAGAGAAATTTATTTCTTTTAAATATTTGCAATCTGCAGCCGATAGCACAGGAGGCCACTTATTTCCCCCACAAACGGGAGAGCTGGGTGGTAATGAGCAGATGCTTGAGTGGCCTGTGGCGTGAGGTGCACCATCCGTCAAGAAGATCAATATTTACTGTTCTTGTATCTTTGTGGCGAAAGTTTGCTCTTCTTAAACAAGAAAAAAAAAAGGTGGGGGTTGTGCTTTAATATATAGAGCATGGTTTTGAGTTCAGGCAGTAAATCAACTGAGAACAGCAAGGACTTCGCAGACAGGACTAAGTACCTCCTCCCTTCCCCAGTGACCACATGTTCAGTGTTTCAAGGAGTAAAATGTGTCTGGGCTCATGACATTGACAATCTTTTCTCCATTCATTCTTTTTCATCCCAGTTAAATCGTACCTTGATGAAAGATACAATATGAATGTAATACTGTATTTCAAAATGTGTTTTAAAATATAAATTAATCTGGTTCAGCTGCAGCATGTCTTATGTAGCAGAGACTGTGCTAGGCACTGGGGTGACCAAGATGGAGAAGATGGAGTCACTGCTTTAGCTTTTTGGTGCCCCAGTTTCCATAGTTTGTCCTATGTAGGTCACAGAGAGGGTCCTGTGAGATAGTGGGGAAGAGATGAATAGATGATGGCTCAGGAGAAGCCTCCTATACCACGGAAAAGATTTTATATTTTATTCTTTAGATCAAAGTGTGGTCTATGTCTTTAAGGTGCATCCAAATCATTCGGAAACTTTGTCAAAATTCAGATCCTGATTGGGCAGGTCTAGGTGGGGCTGGGAGCGGAGGCAGAAAACTTTTGTATCCAACAAGCTCCGAATGATGTTAATGATGCCGATCGATGGACACACTCTGAGTGACGCAAGTCTACTTACTATTTGTTTTAATCACCTGTGATACTTGTTAACCATGCACATTCCTGGGCCTCACCCTCAACTTCTTGAATCAAAATCTGCATTTTAGCATGTTCTCCAGGTGATTTTTATGCACGGTAAAGTTTGAGAACCACTGTTTAAATGATGGGAAGCCATCAAACACTATTAAGGAGGTGTGTGCCATATATATTATTATAGTTATTATATTGGGTTTTAGAAAGAGAATGTGAAAAGAGGATTCCACTGAGGTGAGCCGCAAGCAGGGAATGGATGGAGAAGCTAAGGCAGAAGGGCTAGAAAGGAGGAATGAGTCTGGAGGACATTGAGAGGGTGGGGGTGACAAGTCTCGGTTATGACTGGATCTGGGTGTAGACAGGGTAGGAGGATGCTCGAGTGACCTTCTAGGTTCTTACTATCCCTACTGCTCCTCTCCTTTTACAAAACCGCTTCCCTTCATTTCTCTTAGCTCATCTAAGAGCATTTCCAAAGAGACGTCAATTAAAGCCAAGCAAATTATAGAAATGAAGAAAAAGCTGACAGCAGATAAGATTTATAAAGTACACTCTTGAGCCTTCTTCAGTTAATCTCCCATACACTGTCACTGATAAGGCTGGCCTAGGTCATTCCATTTCCAGCTCACTTTCTGCTTTTTAAGAGGAATGTGTCTTCTTAAGCCTCAACCCTGCAGTTCTATCCTGCCTCCTTTGTCCGTAGTCAGAGCGAAGGGAGACTTCCTACTCTGGTTCCATCCTAGCTCCCTCTCACTCAGTTGAAAGTTTCTAGCTTGAGATACAAGCCTTTCCTCAGGACATGGGCGGGGCTGGCCTGGGTGTGGGGAATGATGGGATGAAAACCTCACCTTTCAGGTAAGATTCAATCCCTCACACAGGGGTGTTTGGGTCTCTTAGAGAGCCAGCAGGTGAACACCACCCTAAATACATAATATTCAAATAATACTATACTTGAAATAATATCTGATATCCAAATAATAATATCCAATTATATCCAAACTATAAAATTTATACACAAATGCTAATGGACAATTGATACTGATTACATGTTTACTGGATTGTTTTTAAATAAAATCTAATCAGATGCTCCTTATTTATGACTTTATTTCATATTAATTATCCAACAACTTTTTATCTCTTTCTCTTCTTTATTTTTCGGTTTGGTTATTTCGAGTTGAAAAAGCCTGACTTGAGACATCCCCACCCCACTCATAATCTTCTGACCCCCTTCCTTGTGTCCTGTCTCTCTGCCCTCTATCCACTGGCTATGCTTGGAATAACCCCAGCCCAGGAAACCACATGACTACACCCTCTCTGCTTTAATGTCGCCATGTCTCTGAAGTCATCTCTTCTGCATATAATTAGTACATCACCCTCAACATTTTTCTATTCCCTTTACCTTTTCTTATTTTTCTCCTTAGCAATAGAAATATCACCATCTGATACATTATAGATGTATTTGTTTGGTTTTCTGTCACCCCCACTAGAATGTCAATTTCATAAGGCCAAAGACTTCATATATTGTATCTTGTTTTTAGAACAGTGTCTGTGATATAGTGTAATGTGAGAAAAATCTGTTGAAGAAACAGATAAGTAATTTAATTAGCCACTTTAATGAAATATATGGGAAGGACGTGCACATATATGTCACTGGAGTCGATTGCAATTGTTTTAGGATTGTTTCATTTAAAGAATAAAGAAGCAAAAATGCTTTTAAAATATCACCCATTAGGGAAGTAAGAATTACAGGTGGCAGAGGTTATTTTTGCAGCTATAGACCTGATTTTATTTTGTGTATCTTATAGCCCAGCCCTCATCATGAGAGAACTGCTTTGCCCTGCTCCAGATTTATCGGTCACATGAAGAAATTCTCTGAATCTCTTAAATTTAGCAGTCTACGTTTTCTGCGTTATCCAGGTAAATTAAGAAATAATCCCAAGAAAGACCAAGATTTCTAAAGAAACTCTGGAATATATGTAGGTAAAAAGCATTAAAACTTTATCGAAGAACATTAGAATTGTGTTTCAAAATAGCAACAAAAGAGAATTCATTGGCTTATTAAAGTTGGAAAATCCAAGTGGTGGACTGGTTCAAAACATGG
>NW_011888797.1:3504472-3513361 GCF_000151845.1 Pteropus vampyrus | reverse complement strand
TTTACTGGATTGTTTTTAAATAAAATCTAATCAGATGCTCCTTATTTATGACTTTATTTCATATTAATTATCCAACAACTTTTTATCTCTTTCTCTTCTTTATTTTTCGGTTTGGTTATTTCGAGTTGAAAAAGCCTGACTTGAGACATCCCCACCCCACTCATAATCTTCTGACCCCCTTCCTTGTGTCCTGTCTCTCTGCCCTCTATCCACTGGCTATGCTTGGAATAACCCCAGCCCAGGAAATCACATGACTACACCCTCTCTGCTTTAATGTCGCCATGTCTCTGAAGTCATCTCTTCTGTATATAATTAGTACATCACCCTCAACATTTTTCTATTCCCTTTACCTTTTCTTATTTTTCTCCTTAGCAATAGAAATATCACCATCTGATACATTATAGATGTATTTGTTTGGTTTTCTGTCACCCCCACTAGAATGTCAATTTCATAAGGCCAAAGACTTCATATATTGTATCTTGTTTTTAGAACAGTGTCTGTGATATAGTGTAATGTGAGAAAAATCTGTTGAAGAAACAGATAAGTAATTTAATTAGCCACTTTAATGAAATATATGGGAAGGACGTGCACATATATGTCACTGGAGTCGATTGCAATTGTTTTAGGATTGTTTCATTTAAAGAATAAAGAAGCAAAAATGCTTTTAAAATATCACCCATTAGGGAAGTAAGAATTACAGGTGGCAGAGGTTATTTTTGCAGCTATAGACCTGATTTTATTTTGTGTATCTTATAGCCCAGCCCTCATCATGAGAGAACTGCTTTGCCCTGCTCCAGATTTATCGGTCACATGAAGAAATTCTCTGAATCTCTTAAATTTAGCAGTCTACGTTTTCTGCGTTATCCAGGTAAATTAAGAAATAATCCCAAGAAAGACCAAGATTTCTAAAGAAACTCTGGAATATATGTAGGTAAAAAGCATTAAAACTTTATCGAAGAACATTAGAATTGTGTTTCAAAATAGCAACAAAAGAGAATTCATTGGCTTATTAAAGTTGGAAAATCCAAGTGGTGGACTGGTTCAAAACATGGTTGGATCTAGGATTTACCAATATTATCATGATTTTCTTCCTTTTTTCTTTTTTAAAATCTTCACGTTGACCTAATCTTCATTTGGGGTTTATTTTCGGGTATAGGCTTATATGATTCTTCGAGCTTGTAATTTTAAAAGTGAAGAAACTCCTATTTGCTCTGCATTTATAACAGTTCTCAACTCCTATCCAATGATTCTGATTGGTCAAACTTGAGTCCCAAGTTCATTCCTAGTGCATTTAGAATGTCTAGGGGAACGGAGTATACAAGTCAACTTTTGTCATCCTTGCGTTGAACCTTGAAAACTGCATTTAAATTACACAAACTGTGTGTGTGGAGTGGGGGAGCTGGTGGAGAATGGGAGGGATGGCTTTCTAGAATAAATTAATATGGGGCAAGCAAAAAGTGTCATTTTGTGTTAAGTCAAAATGTGTGGTAGCATTAGTTATATTCTATACAGTTCTGGTATCATTGACCTCGGACCAATTTAATCACCTAGAAGGGTAGGTAAACTTACATGTCTAATTGCTTCCCTATGAGAAAATGAAGCTTTTTAGGACAATTGATAAAGCAGATGACTGCTATATTTTTGTTTAGATGATGTATTATTTTATAATGTATTTATTGATTTTATTAATAAATAAGTTTATTACCTGTGTGTAGATATCAGAACCATTGAAATGTTTCCCTGATTCTATGATAATTTAAAAGACCTGGAATAATACAGTTTTATTGTAGTACCATTCATACTCTTCTTTCTTTACAAAAATTTGGAAACTGAGAGTGGGTAATACAATCACATGGTTCAAAAACCGGAAATATAAAGAGGCCTACAGTGGAAGGTCTTGTTCTCACCCCTGTTTCAATCTGTCCTCTTCCTCCCCGCCACCCCCTGGAAAACCACTTTTTCTGGTTTCTTGGGAATCCTTCCACATTTTCTCTAAGCAAATAGGAGTGTGTATATGAGCAAATATAAGCATGCAGGTGAGCAGCAAGCGGCATTCTTCACTTTGCTGTCTTCACCTGACACTGTAACTTGGAGCTCTGTCTACAGAAGTACACAGAGAACGTCCTCATTCATTTTTCTTATAACTTGAGAGTCATATATTTTTTTATTATACCTTAATTTATTTATCCAGTTTCCTTTGATGGAAACCAGTGATTCCCCCAAAAGGACTAATGAAGTAATTAGGATATTGTATTTTAGAGCTTCGATGGCGGATATTTAAAATTATTTAAAAAATTGATTTTGTCCATTTTTGTTGGTTTTAAAGAAAGAGTAACTGAGGCTTAATTCCATCTAACTAAAGCAATTTAATAAAACTATATGCCAACCTCTTAATTATTTTCAAAATACAGTGTGGGGACAAAGAAAATAATTGCCACTGTCAGTGCTTGAAAAATGTATGACATTTATTTATTGCTTCCCTATGAGAAAATGAGGGTTGAGAGTATGAGTACAACTTTGTATATATTTATTTTTTTATATATTTTATATATATTTATTTATTTATATATATATATATATATTTTTTTTAATTAACGGATGAGAACCCAGATGGTCAATCAGCAGAATATTTTAGAAATGATTTTTTTTTTTCAAATGAGTGTTAACTTGACAAAATTTATTTTCCTTGGTGCTGCCCCTTTCAGAGCCAGACATATATACCAATATAGATGTAAATGCAGTCAGGACTGTGTACGTGTCTGTGTGCACACACACAACCACACGAACACTAATAATGCTCTCCAGAGACCCACAGGACAAGACTGTGTATAAGCCGATTATGCCACAGCCCACAGATTCAGCAACCACTTATCAGCAACCTACCATGTTCTGGGTGCTACGCTAGGTGCTGGGCGACACACAGAAAATCTGTCAGGGTGATTGTCCTTACAGATCTTGTAATTTAATAGGGAGATTAGGAATTTACTTAGAGGACAAGGTAGTTGGCTGGTAATGCAGTTTAAGAAATATTTATTAAATGCTGACTGTGTACCAAACACTGTGCTGGGTACTGGGAAGAGCTGTAAGAAAAAGGAGAATGTAAAATTATTTTGAACAGGGAGGTCTCATAAACTTTACGGTTTGTTTGTTTGTTTTGTTTTTGTTTTTTAATGAACTGTATTGATTGACAACAACCAGGTGATCTCAGCATGTCACCGAGGAGGTTTCCTGCTTGCTGCAGTGGCCTCAGTCTTTGCAGTAGGGTTAGGAATCATAGCCTGGAGAACTATGAGAGATGGCGGGCAGAGGGGTGAGAGGGAGGGCTGGGATCTGGTTCTCCTGCACTTGCCCGATTTCACTTGCAAGCCGTAATTCTTTCTTTCTAGAACCGAGAGTCAAGGGCTTGCCCTGTTCCTAACTGTGCTTTGGGAAGGTCTCTGGGATTCTTAACCCACACCACCATTCCGCTGGCACTGAAGCATTCTCCGCACACAACCCGTTGTCCGGGAAAGTCTCAACACGTTTTGGAGACCCTTGTATTACAGACCATGGAGGCTTCTTAGAGAAGACTCATTTTTGCTCCTCCCAAGTATAATAACAAGAGGCAAAATGGCTTCAGAATGCCTTCCTTAGTTGGTTCAGACATACCTCACGCCAGTTTCAGAATCACTTTACAGCTGACTGTGGCGGGTGAAGCCTGTATGGGCCTTGCTTGGATAACTCCTCCGTTTCCCTGAAGTTTTCTCGCTTTTTCTTTGCCATATCCAAAGGCTCCCATTCCTCTCACACTAAAACTTGTGAGAAAACTCTCGGGTTCTGACAGGCCTCTTTTCAGGTTACTTGCCCTCGTGAAGCAGTGGTGGTTCCCACTGGAACCTGGAATGCCTCTGTACCGTTCTCACCGCTTTCTTGCAAAGAGCTTGGGGCAGGATTTGCCATCCACCTATCCCTTGGTGAAAAACGCTTGTCATGGGTTGACATAAATCTGCACTTGGGGGAGTGGGGGAAATTTCCAGTTGTTTGCCTTTTGGAGACGGAGGGGGAATGATGCGAATACAAACCCAGAGCTTAATTCTTGGGAAATTCAGGAAGCGTCTCGTAGAGGGGAGGGGGAGAAGGACACTTGTCAAAGTGCCTATGCTGCTAGTCCTCATATAAATGCTCTTTCTCTTTTGTCCCTACCGGATTCTAAAGAATACAACGCTAGCAAAAGCAAAGGAGGCACTGGCGAGTGAATGCAGCAGTGTTTTCTAATCCATGTGGATCTAAACTACGCAAGTTTCGATTCTGTAAAGAATCTTCCTTAGCATGCTGGATTAATCACATGGATTAATAAAACACAGTCGCCTTCACTCACTGGTGCCTCCTAGCTTTTGTAGTTGCCCCCCCCTTCTTCCTCCCCATTTTAAATTCTATGGAACTCGGAGAGAACAAAAGAGTGGCATTTTCTATGAGTACCACGGCCATTGGTCCAGTGGTCCATCCCCACTGCAAGGTAGGTTCCTTGAATTTCTCAGTATGCAAAACTCTTGTTTGTGCCTGTATGGTAACCTGTGTGTCTTAGGGAAAACTCTGGGTGTCTTTTGGACTCTATATTCTGTATAGTTTGCTATGGGTAAAAAGTAGCACATTATAGCTTTTTTTTTTTCCCCAAGAGCAAAGACTAACTTAAAGGCAGTTAGTACATGTTGCACAATATTAGATAAGGGCCTTGTTTAGATGCAGGTCTGTTGATCTCAACTCCTTTTAGCTTCTTTAGCTTTCATAAACCCACGCCTCCTTGTCTTCTGAGATAAGACCATGTGGCCTACATCTAATTCAACAATGACAACAATAACAACAGCTAGTGCTTGTTGAACTTGATGGTGTGCCAGGCATTGATTTAACACTTTACCTGAAGTATCCATTTAATCCACATAGACACCCTATGAGACATGCATATTATTATTTCTATTTTGTAAGTAGTAACCGGGATCAGGGATGTTCAGTATCTGATTGAAGTTCATGAAGTTCATGCTAAGTGGTGGAGTGGACACAACTCAGATCTAGCACTCTCCAACGTCTGTGATTCTAACTTTTGTTGCTGTTTTTCCTCGCCTAAAGCCGGTTCATTTAATCGTGCCTTTAACAATTATACACACACACACACACACACACACACACACACACACACATATATTTCTAAGTTATGTTGTAAGTTTCTTAATGAATTACGCCTTCTTCCAAATGATAAAATAAAATGGCAGACGATTTCCTGTTTTGGCCCACAGCTTGTCATTGTTATCACTTATAAGTTGGAAAGCTCTGATTAAAACCTCATAGGAAAAAATTAACAGAGAGAGAAATGGATGGAGAATGAGAGAGTGAGAATGGCTAGTAACAGGAGAAAAAGCAAAGTCTCGAAACATACCAACTTACATAGATACTTCGGCATCTTGTACTTATTTGTCTGAGTGCCAATTATGACAGGGTAAAGGAACTTTTTATTTCTTCATAGACTCTCTCCTTCACAGCACCCTCCTCCCTCACCTTCCCCTTAGGGTGAGAATTCTTTCTTTTGCCTCAGCCTACTTAAGCTCTTCAAATTTATTGAAAAAAAAAAAAAAAAAATTCTGCCCTCAGCAATGAGCTCCTTGGACTTTAATATCAGGTCAGAGTTACCGGTGAACAAAGAACTGAAAAAATTGAAGAAATGGAAGAGTACCCAAAGCAAGAGAAGAAAAATTACAATTTCAAGTGGGGCTTAGAGGAAGAGGAAGAGACCTGTCTGTGGTCCCAGCTGATGTGAAGCAGAGCTCTGTGGGGATTGCCCTGGGGGAGTGTGAGGGGGAGAACTGGGGGACAGCTGCTATTTATATGGGAGAGAGCACGAGGTGAAGAAGTAAAGTGAGAGGAAGAAGGAGAGAGTGAGAGAGGGAGAAAATGAGGAAGAGAGTTAGGGAAAAGAGGCTTTCAAGGAATTTGTCGTATCTTATGAATCTAAGTATTTCTTCAGTATTTCCTCAATAGTGAAATTAAGATTTAAATAATTTTTAGTGCCAATTAAGGTTCATTTATGGGGGCCTCTAGGCACATCTGGGCAAAAAGGAGCCTCAGTGGTTTCCCTTCTTAGGGGCTACACGTCTTAAAAATCTCTAGGTCATGTTCATATGTGCTACTTTTTCTTGGTCCAATTTCAGCCCCATCACTGAACTATGTGGAACGTTCCAGTTATTTCGGTGCTTCCTGTTGGCAGAGAACATGGTTTCTCTTTGTACCAATAGTGTCTACTGCAACTTCATTGTTATTGAGTTTTTTTTTTAGTGTTGGTTATTTATTCCATTTATGATTATTTATTCCATTTACTCTTCTAAAGAAGATCTTGATTTTATTCTTGGATATTTAATCTCCTTGGAATTGTTCCTTATCTCACACTGTCGTTGTACCCTGTTTTGTCTCTTTTATTGGTCTTTGCTGATCTACTGTTGTTTGTAAATCATCCTATACTCTCGTCCTTTCTTCTTATCCTGTCCTTTTGTAGGTTTCCATTTCTGTTCAGTAAGGCTCTGTCTTTTCATAGCTATTAAGGATGCCAAGCTCTGTTTTTTAAAAATTCCCCAAATGACTAGCTGCAGGAAGTTTTCTGAGCTTTCAGGATGCTACCTTCTCTCCCTCATTTTTCTATATATAACTACATATCCATTTTTATATAGCATTATATAAATTTCTATCTATCTGTCTGTCTGTCTGTCTATCTATCTATCTATCTATCTATCTATCTATCTATCATCTATCTATTTTGTCTTTGAGTGAGCAGCAGTCTCTCTGTTCCTTGGTGCTTTTCCAGAAGACATGTGCAGGTATCATTTGCTTTTCTTCATTATTCTCTTGGAAGCTATTCTAGTCCTTTCAGGCTTACTGCTGCCCCAGAAATAGCTAGGCAGCTGGCTAGTTCCTCTCTTGCTCTCCTTTTCCCACCCCCCTCCCCAAATTTTCTGTTTTCATGTCAAAGACAAAGAAATGACTCCTTTTGCTGCCCTCCTTCCTGCCAAAAGTTTATGAGTACAAGGCCAGACCTGATCCTAGGGTTTAGCCTATATCCTTACCCTAACCCTAACCCTAATCCTAACCCTAACCATAATCCTAATCCTAACCCTAACCCTATATCCACACAGTGCTGGTCTCTTACTGTAAGGTGAGACCTCCCTCCACTGCCTGATTCTCTGGTACGTATGGATTATAAGAGGAGTTACAACTCCTGTAAGCGTTGTTACTTTTCTCAGATTTAACATTTTCATGTAGGATCTATACCTTTGGGGATAGACTGAACAACTGCCAGTCTCCTCTCTCCCTTGTACATCCAGGTCGGATTTAGGGCAGAGATTAGAAAAGTCCGCAATACATAGAGGTGGTTACATTTTTATTTTTATTTTTGGCCACAGACTTTGGTTCTCCTGGAAGGGAGGGTGAGGTGGACAACTATGTGGGGCAAAATGTGTCCCTTTTTTTTCTATCAGCCAGGCTTCTTTCTTTCATCATCCAAAGTACATATCTAGTAGTGACAGTTGTTTTCATTCTATCTCGTTCTTCTTATAAATGCATCTTAGAATCCAGTGTAGGGTGTCTCTCAGGCTTAGATGTTTGCAAGAAGTGGGGAGAGGTTGCACCAGAGAATGATGGCTAGAACTTTACACTGTTCTTCTAATAGTGGATTTCACTTGCGATTGGTGAGAAATGGAATTTTTGCCATGTAATTTTATTTACATTTCACAGCATCCATAAGAGTGATAATTACAAAAGATGGGGCAGACTGTCAGTGATGCTGTGATGTTCACTCTGGGAGGGGCTGACCAATAAGCTGCTCCGTATTTCTCATCACTTGGTAAATTATTTCTTTTTCAAACAATGAGCTTATTGCCTTTTTTACCTACCACCAACACTTAGGATAAGACTGTAAAGATGAGGAAGAATGCACTTCTGTTCGGTAGTTAGCAACTTGTCTTCATTCACAACGACCTCATGAACTAGTCTTTACTTCAACCTGTAGTTCTATCTTCACTTCTATCAAGATGGTACCTGATTTTATAACAAGATTCACAGGACCAATGTCACCCAAGAACCTGGATACAAGAGGTCTACTGTAGTGAAACCGTGTCAATCAATGGCTGGGAGATTCTGCCTGAGAATGGCCAAACCATTGGAAATGAATGTATTTGTGCAGGAGTGCCTTCTGAAGTCACCGTGGGGATTTCTGAAGGGAATAAAAACCCTTTCTTGCTAAGTTTTCCTTTATCTCGACATTCTCTAGCATGGCACGGAGATTTAGAAAAAGAATGCTTTGTTATATATGGTTAAGTACTAGTGTTTATTCATTCATATACCACACTTATATGCTACAATAAATTAGGGTGGGTTAGCCCATAGTTATAATAGGAAAAACACATTATTTATTTAAAGATATAAGTTTTGGTCAATTCTAATTTAATATTTATCAATATGTATTAAAGAACGTGATTAGTCAAAACTGTAGGTTGTCATCTGCTTCCTCTATGTTTGAAAACAACAAGATCTGTTTTCAATGACTTTTCTTGTCACTTAACACTGGAAGAATCTAATTAATAGACGCAGTTGTTTCTCTTATGAAAAATTCATTACAGAAAGTGTGGCCAATGAAATACGAGTCTTCAGATCCTCACAACTGGACAGACCTTTTTGCTGTTACCTAGACTCCCCATATGCATAGGCATTATTACAGAGTTTCAGTCATAGGATATGTACAATTTAATATTCTGCTTTAACTTCCCATTATATCATCTCTCTGTATTGCTTCATCGTTTGCTACAATCAACTTTTTCACTTATTATTTTAATGGCTCAACAACATTATACCCAGTTGACTTACTATCATTGA
>NW_011888797.1:3501480-3504422 GCF_000151845.1 Pteropus vampyrus | reverse complement strand
AGAACTTTACACTGTTCTTCTAATAGTGGATTTCACTTGCGATTGGTGAGAAATGGAATTTTTGCCATGTAATTTTATTTACATTTCACAGCATCCATAAGAGTGATAATTACAAAAGATGGGGCAGACTGTCAGTGATGCTGTGATGTTCACTCTGGGAGGGGCTGACCAATAAGCTGCTCCGTATTTCTCATCACTTGGTAAATTATTTCTTTTTCAAACAATGAGCTTATTGCCTTTTTTACCTACCACCAACACTTAGGATAAGACTGTAAAGATGAGGAAGAATGCACTTCTGTTCGGTAGTTAGCAACTTGTCTTCATTCACAACGACCTCATGAACTAGTCTTTACTTCAACCTGTAGTTCTATCTTCACTTCTATCAAGATGGTACCTGATTTTATAACAAGATTCACAGGACCAATGTCACCCAAGAACCTGGATACAAGAGGTCTACTGTAGTGAAACCGTGTCAATCAATGGCTGGGAGATTCTGCCTGAGAATGGCCAAACCATTGGAAATGAATGTATTTGTGCAGGAGTGCCTTCTGAAGTCACCGTGGGGATTTCTGAAGGGAATAAAAACCCTTTCTTGCTAAGTTTTCCTTTATCTCGACATTCTCTAGCATGGCACGGAGATTTAGAAAAAGAATGCTTTGTTATATATGGTTAAGTACTAGTGTTTATTCATTCATATACCACACTTATATGCTACAATAAATTAGGGTGGGTTAGCCCATAGTTATAATAGGAAAAACACATTATTTATTTAAAGATATAAGTTTTGGTCAATTCTAATTTAATATTTATCAATATGTATTAAAGAACGTGATTAGTCAAAACTGTAGGTTGTCATCTGCTTCCTCTATGTTTGAAAACAACAAGATCTGTTTTCAATGACTTTTCTTGTCACTTAACACTGGAAGAATCTAATTAATAGACGCAGTTGTTTCTCTTATGAAAAATTCATTACAGAAAGTGTGGCCAATGAAATACGAGTCTTCAGATCCTCACAACTGGACAGACCTTTTTGCTGTTACCTAGACTCCCCATATGCATAGGCATTATTACAGAGTTTCAGTCATAGGATATGTACAATTTAATATTCTGCTTTAACTTCCCATTATATCATCTCTCTGTATTGCTTCATCGTTTGCTACAATCAACTTTTTCACTTATTATTTTAATGGCTCAACAACATTATACCCAGTTGACTTACTATCATTGAATTAAGTACTTTTTTCTTGTAGGACATTTAGGTTGCATTTACTTTTTTTTTCTTTTTGCGAATACCTTTAAATGCTTGCCTCTATAGAATTCAAATATCACATTAAAATAAACTATTGCTCATGCTGCATACTTAATAGGAGTGTCAGTAAACATGGCCCTAACGAAGCACCTAAGATTTACAAAGTTTTGCACAGAGGCAAACCCAATTCCATAATTTTCTTATTAACTCGCTTAATCTGCAAAGGTGGAGATGTTAAAAGTGCTGCCAGGTCCTGAAAGGCACTGGAGAGATTAATAATAATAACATCATCATCAACAACAGTAGCGATAATAATGGCAACTAAAAATATTGAACCCTTACTGTGTTCCAGGTGCTCTTCTAAGGGCTTTATGTGTATTAAAAACTCATTTGATCCTCAGAGCAACCCTATGAGTAAGATACTATTATTATCTCCATTTTATAGAAGAGGAAACATGCGTAGATATACAATAATGAGGAATTATTAGCCTAATATTTCTTAAATGCCTATGTCAATGACTACTATTTTTTCATGTTTCCTTTATTCTCCAAAAATCCGTATAAGGGGTATAATTATTATTCTAATTTTACATGCAAAGTATTTAAATTCAAAGCAAACAAGTTAGGTGACTGAAGTCACAGGGTTTTTAAAGATCAGAGCACAGACTCAAATCCAACTCTGCCTGACCCTAAAATTGCTCAAGTCTTAGTGATAAGCTCTGCTGTCATTATGGTACACAATTTGAGTGAATTTAAATGATTTATTCAGAGCTACCTCATAAGCAGTAACAAATTACAGACTGGAGCCCATGTCCTTTCTCCTAGTTTAGTGCCCTTTCCAATACACTATTGTGACTTCTAGCACTTTTTTTTTTGTCCACCTCTTGGCTTTCTCTGTCTCTCTGTCTCTCTCTCTCTCTCTCTCTCCACCCCCACCCCCTCCACTCCCTCCCTCCCTTCCTCCTGGTGTTCTTACTCTGTGCATGTCTATTTCACTCTTTCTATGGACCAGCTTCCTCTGCACCGCTTGCACTTGAACTATCATGGACAGCCCCTAAATGTGCCCTTATTCTCTAGGTTTCCCAGACTTTCCAGCCAGTTGATTTAGTCTCTGTGCCTGAATTTCAGATTTCAGTCTGATTTGTCCAATTTGGCCCAGGGTTTATTCAATCACCCGTGTTTTGTGTGTGTGTCAGATGGTACAGGCTATGAGTCTCTAAAAAGTGGTAATAGGCAGCAAAACAGGAATTGACATGTTTATTACTGATTGGAATCATATAGGCAAAACCCAGAGCTTTTCGAGAAAGGAAAGGGGCTGTGTGGTTCTTCCCATCTACTGGCGCCTTTGCTGATCAGGCTTTGCACAGAGTTCTCACACATAATTCTGCATGGAGGGATTCAATGTCCTGTGGGTACTCCCTCTGGCATCATCATGGTCATTCTAGCAGCTGGCCTCTTTGTACCATGAGAAGAGCTTTGAGAAGTTAAAATTGGATTAATTTTCATCTTTGCTGATGAAATTGAAAGGATTTCTTTATCTTGATCCAAGATCCAGTTTCCCTGCCTTCTCTCTTTATTATATAACAAAGATGAAAATGACTTAATTTTATACAAATATAGGAGGGACTTCTCCCTATTTTGGTCACATCAGCTGAGATCTAGTAGCATGCCTGAGCTTGGCTACTGCTTCTTG
>NW_011888797.1:3498036-3501430 GCF_000151845.1 Pteropus vampyrus | reverse complement strand
TACACAATTTGAGTGAATTTAAATGATTTATTCAGAGCTACCTCATAAGCAGTAACAAATTACAGACTGGAGCCCATGTCCTTTCTCCTAGTTTAGTGCCCTTTCCAATACACTATTGTGACTTCTAGCACTTTTTTTTTTGTCCACCTCTTGGCTTTCTCTGTCTCTCTGTCTCTCTGTCTCTCTGTCTCTCTCTCTCTCTCTCTCTCTCTCCACACCCACCCCCTCCATTCCCTCCCTCCCTCCCTTCCTCCTGGTGTTCTTACTCTGTGCATGTCTATTTCACTCTTTCTATGGACCAGCTTCCTCTGCACCGCTTGCACTTGAACTATCATGGACAGCCCCTAAATGTGCCCTTATTCTCTAGGTTTCCCAGACTTTCCAGCCAGTTGATTTAGTCTCTGTGCCTGAATTTCAGATTTCAGTCTGATTTGTCCAATTTGGCCCAGGGTTTATTCAATCACCCGTGTTTTGTGTGTGTGTCAGATGGTACAGGCTATGAGTCTCTAAAAAGTGTTAATAGGCAGCAAAACAGGAATTGACATGTTTATTACTGATTGGAGTCATATAGGCAAAACCCAGAGCTTTTCGAGAAAGGAAAGGGGCTGTGTGGTTCTTCCCATCTACTGGCGCCTTTGCTGATCAGGCTTTGCACAGAGTTCTCACACATAATTCTGCATGGAGGGATTCAATGTCCTGTGGGTACTCCCTCTGGCATCATCATGGTCATTCTAGCAGCTGGCCTCTTTGTACCATGAGAAGAGCTTTGAGAAGTTAAAATTGGATTAATTTTCATCTTTGCTGATGAAATTGAAAGGATTTCTTTATCTTGATCCAAGATCCAGTTTCCCTGCCTTCTCTCTTTATTATATAACAAAGATGAAAATGACTTAATTTTATACAAATATAGGAGGGACTTCTCCCTATTTTGGTCACATCAGCTGAGATCTAGTAGCATGCCTGAGCTTGGCTACTGCTTCTTGGATGGGTCCAAAGATGAAAAAGATAAAAATCTTTACTTCTGGATGTGTACATTCAGGGCACATGGATATACTAATCAGTAGTGCTTATTATGGTGCTGATTCAATGAATTTGTAGCATTAGTAGAATTTACTGATTCTAGCAGCCTTGGAGAAAGCCATTGAACTTCCTCCCCATGCTTCAATTAAAGCATTACTAAAAATTCTGGCTTCTGAAATGTCATTAAAATGTATGTCAGGAAGTATTCTTTGGCTGACTATAGTGCTTCTTTTAAGATTATTCAACTGCATAATGACTTTTACAAATATTCTTTTTGAAATGAAAAACTTTGTCCACAATCTAACTTAAGAAAATAAACCTTTGATTTCAGCATGTTTTCCTTTTTAGAGCAATGTTTTAATTTTACTACACTGATTTTTTTTTTTATCAGAGTTTAAGAAGCCAATCTAAATTAATTGCGTGGTTCAAATGCCTAGATAGAAACAAATTAAAAAGATATTGAATATCTCCATTTTAGGGGGAAGATATTTGTACTTGGGTATAGAAAAAAATTTATTTTCATTTGTGAACATTAGAATTTTTTATTTAGTTAAGTCACATTGGGAGCAAACACTGATATTTTGAAAATGAATTCTTCTATTTGGATTTGTACTCAAATTCTGATACTTGCATATTTTTTTTCATTATGTAAAATGTTTCTAATGGGTTCTTATAATTCTCTGCCTCCTGGATGCAGAATTTAAGTTGAAAATGGGAATGGGGCAAGGGTTCTCAAACAGCACCCTTGAATCTAACCCCAGTATTCCTCTGGTTATTTCCTTTCTAGAAGGGCACCAGAGGCCTGGTGACAGGACAGTGATATTTTCCTATCTATTTCCAATGCTGACTCTTGGAAACTGATGTCGTGTCTGTAATTTAATGCAGTCCAGTCATCTCTGCATTTTGTAGCTTCTATCATGGAGTTTCATTTAAGAGTAGGCTTGTTTTTATAGAAAAACAAGGAAAAAAATGCATATGTAATCTTTGAGTCTGGGTTCAAAATTTTTAAACTTAAAAGAGCTAAGATATTTTCAAATTTACAAGCTTTCTGGTTAATTTGCTTGAGCTTCTTAAGGAGTCTGTATTATCAGGTGATAATACTATACTCAGGCAGATTTGAAGAATAGAGATTATGTATATGGAACACCTAACACTCGGTACTCAGTAGGTACTCAGTGCATATTCATTTTTATCCATCACTTCTCTTTACTTGAGCACTTTTTAAATAGGATCCAATAAGGCATTACTCCTTTGCATCTCTGTAAGAGTAGGATACCATATCCCAGACTAAATGGGATAAGAGATGAAGCCTAACACTGTCACTTGATATCTTTACAGCCCTTTTAGTCTTAAAAAATTGGTTCTTTTGTTAAAAAGTAAAAGATTAGGAAAGGCCATCAGGTGTTTTGAGTATCTGCTGATTCTTTGATATTTGTCATATACCAGAGATATCTGACCGAGCACCACTCTACCTGGAAGATTCATATAAATTCAGACGTGCCTGCAAATCGATCAGGTTGGCATAGGTATTTTATTTATCAATCCATCCATCCATCCATTGCTCCCTCTCTATCTATCTATCTATCTATCTATCTATCTATCTATCTATCTATCTATCTATCTAATCATAATCATTTTTCTACTTGCTTATTTAAAATATTGATTATATTACGTACCCAGTGGATGCATGTCAGATAGAGAATATTGTAGGATGGGAAAAATCTAAGAGATGATGGGCTTATCACACTGAAGTAATTTCCTTCTGGTCTAAGGAATTTTTTCTTTATTTGTTTTTGAAATATAAAATAAACTTAATGTAGGCAACTTTTTTAATCGAAGCATAATTAGCATAAAATAAGCACATATTTAAGGTACACAAACATAATGTTTTGACATATGTATGCACTGTTAAAACCTTTACCACACTCACAGTAATGAACATATACATCACCCCCCAAAGTTTCCTCATTTACCTTTGTAATCCCTCCTTCCCATCTCTTTATGTCTCCCGTCCTTAGGCAAACATTCACTGGTCTGCTTCTGTCATTAGAGGTTAGTTTGCACTTTCTAAAAGTTATGAAAATGGAATCTGCAGTATGTACTCTTTATTTATTTATCTATTTATTTTTGGTCAAGCTTAATTATTTTGGGACCCATCCATGCTGTTACATATAACAATAGTTAAATTCTTATCATTGTTCAGTAGTATTTCATTTTATGGATATAGCATAGTTTATTTATTCATTCATCCATTGAGGGTCATTTGGGTTGTTTCCAGTTTTAGGCTATTACAAATAAAGTTGGTGGAAACATTTGTGTATAAGTCTTCACATGGACATATGTTTTCATTTTTCTTAGATAAAAATCTAGGAGG
>NW_011888797.1:3489767-3497986 GCF_000151845.1 Pteropus vampyrus | reverse complement strand
AAAAAATGCATATGTAATCTTTGAGTCTGGGTTCAAAATTTTTAAACTTAAAAGAGCTAAGATATTTTCAAATTTACAAGCTTTCTGGTTAATTTGCTTGAGCTTCTTAAGGAGTCTGTATTATCAGGTGATAATACTATACTCAGGCAGATTTGAAGAATAGAGATTATGTATATGGAACACCTAACACTCGGTACTCAGTAGGTACTCAGTGCATATTCATTTTTATCCATCACTTCTCTTTACTTGAGCACTTTTTAAATAGGATCCAATAAGGCATTACTCCTTTGCATCTCTGTAAGAGTAGGATACCATATCCCAGACTAAATGGGATAAGAGATGAAGCCTAACACTGTCACTTGATATCTTTTCAGCCCTTTTAGTCTTAAAAAATTGGTTCTTTTGTTAAAAAGTAAAAGATTAGGAAAGGCCATCAGGTGTTTTGAGTATCTGCTGATTCTTTGATATTTGTCATATACCAGAGATATCTGACCGAGCACCACTCTACCTGGAAGATTCATATAAATTCAGACGTGCCTGCAAATCGATCAGGTTGGCATAGGTATTTTATTTATCAATCCATCCATCCATCCATTGCTCCCTCTCTATCTATCTATCTATCTATCTATCTATCTATCTATCTATCTATCTATCTATCTAATCATAATCATTTTTCTACTTGCTTATTTAAAATATTGATTATATTACGTACCCAGTGGATGCATGTCAGATAGAGAATATTGTAGGATGGGAAAAATCTAAGAGATGATGGGCTTATCACACTGAAGTAATTTCCTTCTGGTCTAAGGAATTTTTTCTTTATTTGTTTTTGAAATATAAAATAAACTTAAT
This sequence comes from Pteropus vampyrus, assembly GCF_000151845.1. Classification (NCBI taxonomy): domain Eukaryota; kingdom Metazoa; phylum Chordata; class Mammalia; order Chiroptera; family Pteropodidae; genus Pteropus; species Pteropus vampyrus. The sequence goes on along the minus strand of NW_011888797.1, from coordinate 3,497,134 downwards.
GTAGGCAACTTTTTTAATCGAAGCATAATTAGCATAAAATAAGCACATATTTAAGGTACACAAACATAATGTTTTGACATATGTATGCACTGTTAAAACCTTTACCACACTCACAGTAATGAACATATACATCACCCCCCAAAGTTTCCTCATTTACCTTTGTAATCCCTCCTTCCCATCTCTTTATGTCTCCCGTCCTTAGGCAAACATTCACTGGTCTGCTTCTGTCATTAGAGGTTAGTTTGCACTTTCTAAAAGTTATGAAAATGGAATCTGCAGTATGTACTCTTTATTTATTTATCTATTTATTTTTGGTCAAGCTTAATTATTTTGGGACCCATCCATGCTGTTACATATAACAATAGTTAAATTCTTATCATTGTTCAGTAGTATTTCATTTTATGGATATAGCATAGTTTATTTATTCATTCATCCATTGAGGGTCATTTGGGTTGTTTCCAGTTTTAGGCTATTACAAATAAACTTGGTGGAAACATTTGTGTATAAGTCTTCACATAGACATATGTTTTCATTTTTCTTAGATAAAAATCTAGGAGGAGAATGATTAGATCATCTGATAGTTTCACTTTTTTCTTAGTGTAACCAATTTATTCTTCAAAACCCAAATAGAAGTCCTTAGTCATTCATTATATCCACCCCTATTAAACACTCTTAGAAACTGGATCAGACAGCTCTCTCAGATATACCATTCCTTGTCTCTCCATCTAAAATTATTGAGTAATATTTAGTAAAAAAAGAATGCTTGACAAGGACAATTTTAAAAGAAAAATCTTAAAAAACCACTTAAATCTGTGTGGAAATGAGCCACCTTATATTGAATTTACTGATTCCCACAGGCCAACATGTTTAACTTTTAAAGAAACTGACAAATTATTTCTAAAGTAGATGTCAACTGTAATTGAAAAAAAATAACAAAATAAAAAAAAATTGTTGATCTATTAAATCCCCATCAGCAGTGTATGAGAGTTCTAGTTGCTCCACAATCTCACCAACATTTGGTGTGCATTCTGTTGTTTTAATTAGCCATTCTAATAGGTGCATAGTGGTTTTAATTTGCATGTTAATGACTAAAGTTAATGAGACTCTTTTCACATAAATCCTTTTTGATTTATGTGTTAATTTTTTTCCTAGCAGCTTTTAAGAAATCTTTCTCACTTTGCAAGAAACACTGTTAAATGTATTTTATAATAATGGCAATAATTTATTTTATTTAAATTCTGAGTGAATTATTTGAGAGCAGATGATCTGACTATCACTTGAAGTTCTGAAACACCATGACTTTGTTAGAGTACCAATAACACATAAATAAAATATAAATTTAAATGCATATTTGAATGATACATGTATCTTAACATGTCGTCCTGCCTTAAAGATCCAAAATGCACATCATATTTTATCTTGAATTGTTTTTATTGTGAAGGTTAAGAGAAGAGAAATCTTCTGAATCTAATCTACTTGTAATTTAAAAATCAGTAAAATGATGAAACACAAACAAATATTTATTGTTTAATGGAAATGAATATTCCAGATTGTTTTCATAAAAATGTGCTTTTCTATGTATCTTTGTAGAAAGAGAGAGATTGGCTTGAGCCTTTGAGGCTAGGTGGCTGTTTCTTAAAGAATTGAATTCAGCTAATGATTTGGTCAAAGTGTTGAAATCAGTCAAAATGGCTCCTGTCTTCCTCCTCTCCTGCTTCCAGACTTGTTGAACTGCTTCCACCTACATCCCTTTCAGCAAATGAGCACTTCTCCCGCCTTTGTGAGCTAAGAATCAGCCAGAGAATCCAGAGAGCATCTCTCTTATTTGACAAGCACCGAGGACTCAGGAATTGTAGTCTATGGGAGGAAGCTGTGGTCTTAAAACTGAGAGAGGTGAAAATGTTAGGAAAATCTACAAACACTTCAGGAAGCTCTTATCTTGAGGAGGAGCTTTACGTAGAAATAGAATCTTGGAGGAGAAAATTGTAAAGATTCAATGCAGTGAAAGAATTGCAAGTGACTAGGAAACACTTCTTCAGGCCTCCTTAGAAGACCTTGCTGTACAGAAGCCAGATGCTGTTTGGAACATTTTCAGGATAACATCAGTTTCAAGTGCATAAGTATGGCAGTAAAACACAGAATCTGAAATGTTGAGTTCCAAGTATTGGCTAGAGAGCTGGTGTAGATTTTCAAAAAGAACTTGGAAATGTGGGTCTGTTTCTTTGTCCTATTAGAGAACTTTGGTCACTCTCTGCGTAGAGGAGCTAGGGCAAGCTATGGGAGAGGATGGAGGCACTGAGAGAAGATGCCCAATATGAGACAGAACTTTATGGCTGCACTGTTTAATGGACTAGCGCTAGCCACATGTAGCAATTTAAATGTCGATTAATTAAAATAAAATAAAGAATTAAATCAAGTTTTTCAGATGCACTAGCCACATTTATTGGGAATGGGAAAATGGAAGCAGTTGAAGTAGACTCTACTCTCTCTTTCCAAAAGTTTGATCATAAAGATGAAGAAAATGATAAGCTAGTAAATAGTAGAGCTAAAAAGCTGAGTCATTAATAGATACAGAAGAAGAGATCAAAATTTCCGATTGAAACATGAATAATTAACACAATTGGCCTTGAGAGAGGTAGCAGGGAATGAAATGAAGAGGCCAGGGAGAGGCTTGATTGTTAGCAAAGAAAATAGTGCAGAAATAGAGCAGGTAGGTAGAGACAGAGAGAGGGGTGGTGTGTCGAGGTTCATGCTGGTAGCTTCGTCTTCTCAGCGGTGTAGAGTCAGGCTGGGAATGAGGTTCTGGGCTTGAGGAGAATGAAGAAGGTGTATATAGCTAACATGGCAAGTCCACAGAGTGAAGTAAAAAGCACTGAGGAACTAATATGGCATCCCCTCCAAGTAAAGTGTGGGTTTTTGAGTGGAGAACTTCTGGAGACAGTATCTTAACCCCACACTATGACCATGTAAGGATAAAAATTTCGGGGTAACCTAGGGAGCCCAAGTAAAGACATGGATTGGGAAAGGAAAGGACCGATTTTATTGTACACCTCAGCTAACATCACATGAGAAGGAGCCCACTCCATCCTCTATAAAGTTAAACCCAATTGTCACCTCCTGTTTACATGACCAGCTCATTTGAAGCAGGGCAGCTTTTTGTAGGGGGTTATTCAGAGAATCATTTTTAACAAAACACCCATTTAATCATTGATTAGGGGGCCTAAAGTGAGGGCAAACATGGAGAGAGAAGAGGAAGAGGAAAGTATTAGCTTACATTGGGCCGGGGTGCCAGAGTGTGTGTGGCTTATTAGAGGACACCTGGGCTAGAAGAATACAGTCCAAGTGATAAGCCATGTCTTCTATCAAAACACCCTGGCTCTCCATGTTTTCTGTTTGCTTCTCCTCATAGTTTCAGACCCTTGTCCCCACCTTACACCTGAGTTTTATAAGTTGCCAGACAGGAGCAAACTTTTTATCTGTACACAAAGGGGCAGATAGCACTGGGACAGACTCGTCTTGCAGACAATTACTTTCTCATTGAAACAGTTGAATTTATATTTTTTGCTTTGTCTTCTTGAATACCTTTTTTGACTCTAGACCAATCAGAACAGCAACTCTACTTTAATATGTTTCCAAGCCACTCAGCATAATTTAACTGTAGCTTTGCAGGATAACATTTTTTTGGCAATGCAGCAGAAATACTTCCTTTAAGAGCAATTTCATTGGTGAAGCTGTGCCTGCCCTCCCCATCCTTCCCTCAAGGGCTGTACCTGGAACCAGATTCAATGCCCGCCAGCTGGACGAAGGTAGAATGCCAGACACTTAAGAATCCTGTACTTGACCATGTTATTGTTATTCTCATCAAGATGCAAAGCAAAAGGAAACTTGTTTCTAGTGATTTGTTTGAGCCACTTCAAGCAGTTTATTTTTCCTAGTGATGGATTTTCAGTGTTTCATGAGTTGATATGCATTGAGAAAAAGGGCTTTGCTCAAAATAAGAGACTAGATCCATAATCGACTCCTCTCATGTTCCAAGTTAGGGTTTGTTAATGGTTCTTTCAAATCTGAAGCCCCAGATTTGATGCTTTGAAGATGTATTCATTGATTATAACTCAAAAAAGCCACATTTAAAAAAATGATCTACTATGTATTTGCCATCGTATTAGGCAGTTTGCACAACTTACTTTTTAATCCACAAAATGCTTCGAAGGAGGTATTATTTTCTCCCTTTCCTACTACCTTTTGTAAACAAATGAGGAAACCAAGAGGAATTAAGAGAGAATTGGTCAGTGGTGAAATGTAGAGCGAGGCCAGGATGTATGACTTCCAAATTATGCTTTTGCCCCTAAATCCTCCAGCCAAAAGTATATGAAAAGCACCAGACTGGCTGGCTAATCTCTGACCAGAAATGGAACATGTTTGTCCTACAATTAGAATTTTAGAGCAGAAACACATTAAGACCATCGTTATAGGTCAGTGGTAGTCAGAGGGACAATGCTAATTAGATGAAATTGAAGATGCCACTAGGTGCTTTGTTTAATATCACTTCCAATGCCTCAGCATCTATCTCATACTGAGCTCTAAGTACTGAGGATACAGTGATGAGCAAACAAGCAATTCATGTTCTCAATGAATTTATAGTCAAGAGAGTGATGCAGGTATTAACTGATCACAAATAAAAAGAATGCGACAGTTGTCATTGTGTCTGGCACTAATTCACATTTTGCTTGTGAGATTCCTCTCAACTGTCTCATTAAATCAGCACCCTTCTGCTGATTTATTCCTGTGAGGCATTTATTTTTCAGCCACAAATAGGAGGGAGGAGCTTTAGGGACTTCTGCCATGGTACGATGGTCTGCAAACTGAAGATATTTGAGAACCGCTGAACTATAGCAAGACTCTGAGAATTGCATTAGAGAACATTTCAATTCCCCTTCTCTTTTTCTCAGGGTCCATATGTTTGCATGCAGAGAATGTGAAGGCCAAGGTCAGAAAGCAGATTCCAAACTTATCAGGAACAAATCAGTGTTGCCTTGCCCTAGAAAATGCAAAAATGTTTGCAAACTTAGGTATTTTTATCTTGCATTGGGTATGTTAAATAAATGTATGTTTTCTAACTGCAGAAAGATCTTTTTCTCTTGAGAGAAGTATCTGCCTATTAAGGCCTCTACTCTTGGGATAGTGAACTTGAAATCTTCATTGGGTTCTTAAATCTTTATGCTAAAAGCATCAAGTGTATTTTCTGTTGGAGTAAGGAGGTAAGTGCTTATTTAAAGAGGCCAAAAAGTACATTGTTTGGAGATGGCACTAATGGAGTTTGCTACAAATTTATGCTCACCTCTTATGCATCAAGGACAGAAAGAGTCTTGGAACTTGGCTCTGACGTCCCAAACTTCATATGGACTGAATTTATCATTTTGAGAAAAAGAAGAGTAAAGCCATTTTATTAAAAGAAAGCCATTTGGTTGTGAAAACTAGGCATCTCCCATCGGGTTGCAGTCTCTCATTAAAAAAAAAAAAATTACAGTTTGCCCCTAAATGCTGTAGACTCCAGACCGTCACCTATTTGAAAGGAGGCAAAGCAAAAGGGACAGAGCTTGAAGCTAGAAAAAAAACCCCAACTTTTGTTAATGTATAGGCATTCAGCTCCCACTGTTCATTAACACACATATTGCTAACGCTTGGCAATGAAGCGGACATTTTTCTTGAGTGGGGTCGAAAAACTAATTATTCGCCATATGGTGGTTGGCTCAACAACAATTGCCGAAGCCATGGAAGCAAAGGGAAGTTGGCCGAGTGATTTCTTTGGGCAGTTTGCACAGCTCTGACTCTCTTGACATATGCCATTCATGTGGCCTCTGGAGAACAGATGGGCCAGGGCTGGGAACGGAGGGGAAATCATGGCTGGGATCTGGTGGCAGCCCCTGTCTCTTTATCCTTCAGAATGACTTGAAGTCACATGGCATGTGAAAATAACAAGCAGGGGATTGTACTCTGAGGATTTCCCTGCCTTCTTTTATAAAGCCACGGCGTAATTTTGACTGCCTTTTCGTATTTTGTTTATTAAAGGGATCAGGGTTTTAGATGAAAGAGATTCCTTGGTTGTGGGTAGGGTCTGTGCCAATGTCACTTGCTCATTGTCAGCAGGAAAAATGCTGGCAGTTTGATAAGGGATAAGAAAATAGAGAATTTTTTAAATTAAAATTTAAATTACTCCTTATTTGTTCTCTTCCCGTTTGTAAATCTCACATAGGCAAGTTAAGATAAGATGGTTTAGATTCAGGATACTCAAATCTCCTGCAACCAGTTAGTGGGGGTTATTTATTTTTTTTCCTTTCTAGAGGATCTGATGTAGTAAAACTGAGAGTTACATGGACATTGAAGAGACACAACTTAGGTGCTTTCTGGATTTTACATTGTTCAAAAGAAGCACAATAGAAGAAGGAAGAGAAAGTTACCAATTAGAGATTAACCGTGCATTTACATGCATAAAAACAGATTAAGCTAAAAAAATTATTCACTCAGCAATTTAAATTTTAATAAACACTTGCAGTTACAGTACCTAAGTTACAGCCCAAGCAAGTTACTGATGCTGCCGTTCTTGCTTTTTCGATTATTATATTAAAGATGAGGCATTGTTCTTGGTCTTAATTCTGGAGATTGACTCCCAAAGCTGACATCTCAAAGAGAGACATATCCTGAATGCCAATGACAGTGGATCACATTTTGTGAGCTTTTAAAAGCAAAGTCGCTCAAGAGGTCACATGAATGACTGGCATATGTCAAGAAAGTTGGAACTGATTTGATTTGAAATTGAAGAATTATAGGGTTTGTTGTTTTGTTTGTTTGTCTTTTTACACCTTAAAATTTTATCATTGAAAGTTTGGTCTTAGTACAACATGGTAATTTTTAAGGAGGACTCTGGCAATTTCTCAGCTCATCTTGGGTGTGATGTTCTGAGTTTTTAGAGCCAGAGCACAGTTTACCTGCTTGAGCTGAAAAAAAAAAAAAAAATGGTTTTCATTCTTTAGGTTTCTTCCTTGTTTCTGAAATTTAGTTTTAACTTTTGGTAAGTTTTTAGGCAAAAACTCTATCACTCTGTTCTCAAATATGTGTAGCTTTTTTTAATGGTCCTGTGAGACAAGCATCATCAGCATTTTATATTTTCTTTTCTTACTATCTGAAATTCTCTCTGTGTGTACCAAGTCATTGGCTTATGTGTTATACAGTTTGAAGCAGTTTCCTAAATATTTGTTCGATTCTCAGAACAGAGAGGCAGATCTGTTAATCCAGGGTCAGCAAACTTTCTCTGTAAAGGTCAAGATAGTAAATATTGTAGGCTTTGCAAGACAGAGGTGGGTTGGGTT
>NW_011888797.1:3452944-3488567 GCF_000151845.1 Pteropus vampyrus | reverse complement strand
TAAGATACCTTTTTCCTCCACAGATTTATTGAGGTATGATTGACAAATAAAAATTGTATATATTTAAGGTGGTCAAAATGATGTTTTGATATATGTATACATTGTGAAATGATTATCAAAATCAAGGTAATTAACATATCTATTATTTCACATAGTTACCATAATGGTTGGTGTGTATGTGTATGTGTGTGTGCATGTGTGCGTGTGTGTAAGACCTACTTAAGACCCACTCTTGTAGCATATTTCAAATACACAATGCAGTGTCATGGACTATAGTCACCACACTGTATATAAGGTCTCCAGAACTTATTTATCTTAAAACTGGAAGTGTGTGTCCTTGGACAAACACCTCTTCATTTCTCCCACCCCTTAGCCCCTGGTAACCACTTTTCTACTCTCTGTTCCTATGAGTTCAACTTTTTTTGATTCCACATATAAGTAAGATCATGCAGTATTTGTCTTTCTATGTCTGGCTTATTTCACTCAACATTTTGTTCTCCAGGCCTCCAGATTTGTCCATGTTGTTGCAGATGGCTCATGTCCTTCTTAAAGGCTGAATAATATTCCATTGTACATATATATGCCATATTTTTCATTATTCATTTATCCCCTGATGAACATTTAGATTGTTTCCATATCTTGGCTATTGTGAATAAAGCTTCAGTGACCATGAGATAGTGATTTCTTCTTCTTTGGATATATACCCAGAAGTAGAATTACTGGATCATATGTTAGTTCTATTTTTAATTTTTTGAAGAATCTCCATATTGTTTTCCAGAATGGCTATATCTATTTACCTGCCCACTAACAATGTATAAGGGTCCTCTTTTCTTTACATCCTTGTCAACACTTGTTATCTTTTGACTTTATGATAATAGCCATTCTAACAGGTGTGAAGTGATATCTCATTGTGGTTTTGATTTACATTTCCCCAATGAGTAGTGATATTAAGCACCTTATAATATACCTGTTGGCCATTTGTATGTCTTCTTTGGAAAAATATCTATTCAAGTCCTGTGCCAGTTTTTAATCAAGTTGCTTTTTTTTTTTAATTTGTTTGTTTTTGCTGTTAAGTTGTATAAGTTTCTTATATATTTTAGATATCAATCTCTCATCAAATATGTGTTTTGCAAATATTTTGTACTATTCCATAAGTTATCTTTTCATTTTGTCAATGGTTTCTTTTGCTATGCAGAACCTTTTTAGTTTGAGGTAATCTCATTTGTTTATTTTTGCCTTTTGCCTGTGCTGCTGATGTCACATCCAAAAACTAATTGCCAAGGCCAACGTCAAGGAGCTTTTCCTGTTTTCTTCCAGAACTTTTACTGCTTCAGGTTTTAACCTTTAAGTCTTTAATCCATATTGCGTTAATTTTTGTGTATGGTGTATGGGTTCAATTTCATTCTTTTGAATGTGGGAATCCAGCTTTCCGAACACTATTGAAGAGATTTTCTTTTCCCCATTGTGTGTTCTTGGCACCTTTGTCGAAAATCTGTTGACCAATGTGTGTGAGTTTATTTCTGGGTTCTCTGTTCTGTTCCATTAGTCTGTTTTTGTGCCAATACCATACTGTTTTGATTGCTATAGAATTGTAATATAATTTGAAATTAGGAAATGTCATGCCTCCAGCTTTGTTCGTCTTGCTCAAGATGGCTTTAGCTATGCAATGTCTTTGGTGGTTCTATATGAATTTTAGGATTTTTCTATTTCTGTGAAAAATCTCATTGAAATTTTGGTAGGGAATGCATTGAATCTGAAGAAAACTTTGGGTAGTAATAACATTTTGACAATGTTAATTCTAATCCATGAACACAGGATATCTTTCCATTTGTTAGTCATCAACTTCTGTCAACAATGGTTTATAGTTTTCAGTGTACAGGCCTTTTACCTCCTTGGTTAAATTTATTCATGGTATTTTATTCTTGATGCTTTTATAAATGGAATCATTTTTTAAATTTCTTTTTCGGGTAGTTCATTGTTAATGTATAGAAATACAACTGAATTTTGTATGTCGATTTTGTATTCTATAACTTTACTGAATTCATTATTAGTTCTAACTCTGTGTGTGTGTGTGTGTGTGTGTGTGTGTGTGTGTGTGTATAATCTTTAGAATTTTCTAAGATTATGTCATCTGCAAACAGAGATCATTTTACCTTCTCTTTTCTGATTTGGATTCTTTTTATTTCTTTTTCTTGCCTAATTGCTCTGGCTGGGACTTTCAGTACTATGTTGAATTAAAGTGGCAAAAGTGGTCACTTCTGTCTTGGTCCCAATCTTAGAGGAAAAGCTGAAAGCCATTGTGTATGATGTTAGCTACGGGCTGGTCATATATGGCTTTTATTGTGTTGAGGTACATTCCTTCTAAACTTAATTTGTTGAGTTTTTTTCAGTCATAAAACGATATTGAAGTTTGTCAAATGTTTTCTCTGCATCTACTGAGGTGATCATATGATTTTTATTCCTCATTATGTTAAAGTGGAATATCACATTTATTGATAAGTGTATGATGAACCTTCCCGGGGATAAATCCTACTTGATCATGGTATATGATCCTTCTAACGTGCTGTTTAATTCAATTTGCTAGTATTTTGTTGGGGATTATTGCATCTATGTTCATCAGAGATATTGGCCCATACTTTTCTTTCTTGTAGTGTCCTTGTCTGGTTTGAGGGTAATGCTGGATTTATAAAATGAATTTGGAAGTATTCCCTCCTCTTTAATTTTTTGGAAGAGTTTGAGGAGGATTGGTACTAAATCTTCTTTAAAAGTTTCATAGAATTTACCAGTGAAGCCATCTGGTCCTGAGCTTTTCTTCATTGGGAGATTTTTGATAGTTAAGAACTCTTAAATGCCTATGTCAGTAACCCTCCTGTGCTGCTCTTAAGCTCTCATTTCAAATTCACCCTGCACTTAATCGTCTAAGGAATTTGCCCCAAACACTCTGACTTATTGCCTCTGGAACAATTTGGTATGATGAATAAGCCAAAGAGGTCACCACCTACTTTAAGACCTTGAAGAAAGTTACTTTCAAAGAAAACTTCAGCATTGTTATCAGTGAAGTGAGATTATTGCGAGGGTTAAATGAGCTAGTTTGTGTAAGGTGCTAATTCCTCCCCATCCAATGAGAGTAGACATAAGGAACCAGAAAAGGACCAAAGCCTCAGTTTTACCAACTAATGGAAAAGCTGAGTGAAAGAATGAGGCACTTGTGCCTGGTGTGCTTACAGCATGGATATTGAAGGCACAGATGAGCCTGCCTTGTATGAGCAGGCATGTAAGAAAACAAGAGTGTGATAAAATGCCTAAATCCTATAAATCTCTGCTTTGGGGTACAGTGATCCCTGTAGCTGATAATCTGGCCAGTCTGTACTGGGGAGAGGAGTAATTTTTGGATTAGGAAAGAGGACTGGTGAGACCTTGAATTTGAGTACCTCTTATGTTTAAGTTTAGACACATGGTAACAAAATAGAGAGAAAGACAAGGATAATCCTTATAAACAAAGGAATCAGGTAAGAATACAGATGACTATAATTCAAGATGATGCAGATGGTGAGGAATAAAGCCCTATGGGAAGTTAAGACAGATGATGAAATATAATACAATTGGAAAGCAAAAGATGAGAATTTAGAAGCCATAGTGATGATAGACAAATGGCCTTCATTCTTACCCACGAAGACATACTTATCTTGGCTGGCTACATGAAATAAATTCAGACCCATATAGTGCCTTTATGTTGTGGACCTGAGCAGCCAACCACTTCAGTTTAAAGTTAATGGTTACAGATTACCCAGACTTTGACACAAGGGATTTATTGAAACTAATGGGTCTAATCCTATTAGAACTCCCTGTGCACTTCTGGAAGCATTTCCTTTACCTCCAACGGAACTACCTCCTTATTCTTGAATTTACAAAATAAAATAAGGTAATCTGAAAATCATTAGTGGTATTTAACAGAGATACAGGTCTGTAAAATCAAGAGGCACATCCTCTGTATTACATAGGTCTATTTGGAATAAGATTGACTCATTAAATTCTTTTAAATTGAGTATTAAAAGTAACAGATATTCAGCCCTACACAACACTATAAATATAATAAAATGCTTGGTCTGAATGGAAAAGAAGATATTATAAAATCATATGATAGTTATTTCTTAATTATATTTCATAATTCCTTCTATATTTGGAAGATAAATTAGTAAAGAAAGTCCAACAACATTTTTATCTTCCTTACAGTTTATGGCACTTTAATTTTCTTAAATTTTCGAAGTTGTAAATCTCAGTCTGTTTTGAAGTTTGACAGCTTTGCCTGCCAAAATGAGTCATTTAACTTGATAATTTCTTTTTATTGCCTGTCAGAAAGACTGTCCAAAAGGAACAGTGATATTATTATTGTAGAGCAATATTATAGAGTTCTAAAAAAGTCTTCAAAAATATTTGTTGGCATAGGAACTATCTAAGAACGGAGAGTCACATTAAAAATAGAATATAAAATCAACTATGATACTATAGGTGTAATATATATCTAGAGATCTCCAAGTAGACACGTATGCATTATATATTTTATACATATTATATCAATACATATGTATTACAATTATCTATTTGTAGAAAGAGGAAGGAGAAAGACAAATAAAAATAGCATGTAGCATGAAAATCTTGACAGTGTTATATACTTTTTTCCTTTTCCCATGTTTTTGTTATTTGCCAGATTTTGAATGTGTATACTCTTATTATTAGCAAACTTAAAGCCTTTGTGTATTGAAAAGAACAAAGGCATCATTTAATTTAGTATCTTTTGCACTATCTTAGTAACCACTGAAACAGCGAGGTGTCAAACTAAAAGTTGTTAACAATTCTTAACATAAACATGTGGCTCCTGAATAATGAAAGAGTAGAAATAAGAGCCTATCATGCATCTCTGTTGGGTTAAGTGTCACCGCCTGTGCTGCCATAGTTCCATATATCTGCCTCACTATACTTATCACTTCATTTTATAATCTCCCCTGCATTTTTTCCTCCCTCACTAGGTTAGCATATTCTGACGGACACAAACCATGCTTTCGTTATCTTTGTATTTCTAGTTTTAGGCACAGTACCTGGCACATTCTAGGTGCTCAATAATTATTTTCAAGTCAGAAATGTTCAAGAAATACAGAGGAGTTCAATCTTTCTTCTTTTGATACTGAAATCCTAGTGTTAGAAGAGCCTTTGGAATTAGCCACCAAGCAGAATAGACTGCCTTCCTTAGCAGTTATTCAATTCTTTCAGCAATGTATGACTTGCATACTCTTAGAGATGGTAAACCACTGCTCTGAGAGATAACCCATTCCACCATTGCTCACCTGTATTTATTGGAAAAGTTGTCTTTCTAAAGAATTGAAATATTTTTTGTTCAAGAAATATTTCACTCGATGGAACCAAACAGCAGGAAAAGGACTGAGTTTGGGGGAGGGGACGATGCATCTTCCTATTGTGAATGAGAAACTTGCTAAAGAAATGATGAAGGCAGAGTTGGAGGAGGATGACTTTAATAAAAGTGTTAGTATGTTCCCAAGGAATCCTGTTCCAGGACAGCTTCAGCATCATGTTGTGACCTTCAACCTTGGCTTTGCAAGACCCCGCTTTCTTATCATTCAGAATGCTGGCTCTTCTCTTGTCTATATTCACTGCCTTCTAAATGGGAAGAGTATAAAAAGCAGAATGGGTGGATGAGGGTGTGATGAGGGATGTCGGAGAACATATGCTTGATCAGACACACAAGCTCTGAACCACATCATGCTTTCTCAGTGGAGACAACTCCAGTTGTTTGCCAGATCTGAGCAGCTTGGGGCCACGGGGCTTGAGGTCTATAAACATCAGATGCTTCTAATGCTGCCATTCTTGCTTTGCCACGAGAGTGTTGCTCAAAAAGGGAGTCCCTCCCTCTGCCCATGAATAAGGCCTGCCTGCCAACACCAATTCCAGCTGTGAACATGTAATCAGCCCTTCTATGGCCCCAAAAGGGAAGTCCCAGAGGCCTAAATTTAATTTTCATGCATATTTGTCTTCTCCCTCAACTTTATGCAAATACTATTTTGTCGCCAACACAGGCTCCAACTGTTTTGTTTGGATAATTGCTGAAGTCAACCTCAAACTACAGGGAGCTGCCTTCCTCAGAAAGCACATTTTGGTTAATTTTTTCGGTTAACCAAATTATATCTTCCTTCAGCACTTCCTTCAAAGTTTCAATGATGATTTCTGTAAACATTTGATTCATTCTGAAGTAGTTCAACACCAATGGCAGGTTTATTATCCTCTGCACTGGGTTGGCTGGAATGAGCAAAGAAAATGGGAGCTTTGCAGCCCCATGGATCATCTGCTCCTGCTGTTTTTCCTCCAAATAATTCTCTATTCATCTGGCCACAATCAACTTGTCCTAGAGTGGCTGTAATATCCCAAGTAGAGGTTCATGGCCATAATAGAGATGAGGGGAGAGAGCAAAATGAACTCTCGTAAAACAAAGATCTTATTTTTATGGAAATGAATAGGAACTCTGAAGTAAGCATGAGACATATGGAAAAGCATAAAATACGAACAGAACGTTTTAAAATAGAAGGTCCTCAGAAATGCTCCATATGGCCCAGCAGTATTTAAGGTAACAGAAAACAGTCCATGTTACAGCTGCAACTGTTCGTTTCTGGGGTTCAGGACTCAGTTCACAAAACTGTACTTTCCAATTTGTCTTGGAGAAAGCTTCCTTTGTCTAACTCCTAGGGCTAATTCTTTTAGGGTTAAGGGGAGAGTTCAATTAATATGTTATTAATTAAGATCTGCATTTTTAATTAATTGTATTTCATTCTTAATGAAGCGATAAATTACTCGTAAGTTATCATCATCTCTCCTACCCTACTTGAGTCAATAGATATGAAATAGTTACGAGTCAATAGCTATAAAAATTAAATGGAGTTTTAGAGCCTATTTAGACTATGTGGGCTTTGAGTATTACAGCATAGTAATGAAGTACTCATAACTGACACATCAGTCTAAAAATGATACAGAACATTAAAACGACATCCCCTAAAAGCACAATTCACACACACCCACAATGCTAGTCAACAACTGCTAACTAGAAAGTCAACCAAAAAACTTAACACAGTTTACAGAGGATTTTCTGATTTTTGCCATAGTATTAAAAATGACTTGGGAAAACTAGTGTGGACATGAAATAAATTTTGTTATTTAGAATTCTCCATAGATAATACGCATCTCAATATACTTTTTTTTTCTGCCCTGTAGAGAACGAAGATATTTAATTCACCAAATATAAAATCAAGTCATATCAAATGATAGCATCATAATAGATCATATACCAGACTTAGCAAAGAGAGACCCTCTTTTTAATATCCTAGGCTGGGGCATAACTCAGATCTTTGTATAGTGGCTTCAGTTTTTCTTGATTGCCATCTTAAATTTGCATTCTTAAAATGAAATAGAAATAACAGAGGAGAAAGAGGAAAGGATAACTCCACACGAAATTAATGAATCTTTTTTTGTACTTTTCTGACAGTGAGCATAAAAAGTTTCACACTTATATACTCTCTCCTTTAAGTTTGTAAAGTCTGCCAGAAATTTTACTGTGGCATTGTATTTGTGTTTACATTTTATTTTGTCTGCACAATCCTGATCGACTAATTTCTTTTTTCCTGTTGCTAAACTGTATTTTTTTTTTTTTGGCTGAATTGACTGGATGTTTGCCTTTGTGTAGACACAGCCTCACTGTAAGTTGGCCTCCTAATTCAATAATTCACCATGAAGACTGGTTTTCATCCTCAGTGTGTTGAACAGGCATCTAATCAACCATTAATTTCCTTTTTGTTGGGCGAATATAATAACTATTTCTGTCTTTTTTTTCTGATGGAAAAAAAGGCAGAGAGAATCAGTGGCTACTCTAACTCAAAAAGGGAGGTTATAGAACTTGGCTTCAGGAATCTCTATAGTTCTCAGGAGTCATCTGGTGAGGAGAGAGAAGAATTTGGGGGGGAAATGAGATGAAAGAGATCTGACAGCCATGTGTGTCTGTGGAGCGCTAGACACTGTGCTAGGCACTCTGAGTCAAGCCTAGAAGATTGCTTCTACCCATGAAGAGCTGGGCATCCTTGAACAAATCTCTTAACTTGTCTAAGCCTGTTTCTTCATTATCTGTTGAGTGAAACGATAAAGTGGAACTGAGTGATATTTTATTATTTTAAAACGCACAATTGCAGCATTTCCAGTAGAAAATGTGTAATTACATGTTATTGTCACCTGGGGCCTTATTATTATCATTCTTCCCTTTTTAATTCATTAAGATATGGTAATAAATTTTACCATATTTACGAGGAAGAAAAGTCTTCACAACTTATCTTTTGTAAATAAGCACTCCATTTATTTAAGAGAAATAGCAGATGAACCTAATAGCATTCTTACGAAAATAGATGTTTGTGGTGGAGAGACCAGTTTTAATGTAAAAAGTGCAGTTTTATTAGAGTTATTTTGAGTAGGCATCATGGAGATCATTTTTAAATTACATTGGTCAAAAAGAGAGGAGTCTTATACATCTAAAGTAAATGGAATTTGGGTGAGTCGAGCCTCAGGGAAGATCTGAACCAAGGAATATGAGAACCCCTAGAACTCTGCATCTTATATCTCTCATTCTTCCTCCACGTCATCTTTATCTCCTCAGAGTAGCTTCTTCAATGAAGACTGAAAACATGGCATGCAGTAACTCGCAGCTCAAGTTTCAAAGCATCTCCTTCCAGAAAGGAATTTAGATGTGGTCTCTTGGATCCTAAAAACAAAAATCCATTGAAAGAGTGATTGTTCAGGCTTAGGTCAATTGCACAAACCTGGACCCATCAACATTGGACAGGAAGTAGGGTACCATTTTGGATGATTTTCCCATTATAACTAAAGAGGGGAAGAATCTAATAAGGAAGCTCTCATTTAAACCACTTACAGTCATAGGATCATTGGCCTGAAGAAAGCATGTATGTGTGTGTGTCTGAGCAGATAGAATGAGATATAATTACTATGTAAATTTAATAAAGCATTGCCAACAGAGATGTTTTAGGGAATCTTTTTAAACACTTAGGATGATTACTTTTATATGTTAATGCATTTTTTGAGAAAATATTTATTGAATACTCACAGAGTGTAACACTCTAGGCACTGGCCTGGATTCAGAAAAGTATAAATATGCAGATTCTTCCCTCAAATACTTTACAAACTTTTTTGGAAAAAAAATTGTGTACTCACCTAAGACTTCCTCTTATTTTTATGGAAATGAATAGGAACTCTGAAGTAAGCATGAGACATATGGAAAAGCATAAAATACGAACAGAACGTTTTAAAATAGAAGGTCCTCAGAAATGCTCCATATGGCCCAGCAGTATTTAAGGTAACAGAAAACAGTCCATGTTACAGCTGCAACTGTTCGTTTCTGGGGTTCAGGACTCAGTTCACAAAACTGTACTTTCCAAATTTGTCTTGGAGAAAGCTTCCTTTGTCTAACTCCTAGGGCTAATTCTTTTAGGGTTAAGGGGAGAGTTCAATTAATATGTTATTAATTAAGATCTGCATTTTTAATTAATTGTATTTCATTCTTAATTAAGCGATAAATTACTCGTAAGTTATCATCATCTCTCCTACCCTACTTGAGTCAATAGATATGAAATAGTTACGAGTCAATAGCTATAAAAATTAAATGGAGTTTTAGAGCCTATTTAGACTATGTGGGCTTTGAGTATTACAGCATAGTAATGAAGTACTCATAACTGACACATCAGTCTAAAAATGATACAGGACATTAAAACGACATCCCCTAAAAGCACAATTCACACACACCCACAATGCTAGTCAACAACTGCTAACTAGAAAGTCAACCAAAAAACTTAACACAGTTTACAGAGGATTTTCTGATTTTTGCCATAGTATTAAAAATGACTTGGGAAAACTAGTGTGGACATGAAATAAATTTTGTTATTTAGAATTCTCCATAGATAATATGCATCTCAATATACTTTTTTTTTCTGCCCTGTAGAGAACGAAGATATTTAATTCACCAAATATAAAATCAAGTCATATCAAATGATAGCATCATAATAGATCATATACCAGACTTAGCAAAGAGAGACCCTCTTTTTAATATCCTAGGCTGGGGCATAACTCAGATCTTTGTATAGTGGCTTCAGTTTTTCTTGATTGCCATCTTAAATTTGCATTCTTAAAATGAAATAGAAATAACAGAGGAGAAAGAGGAAAGGATAACTCCACACGAAATTAATGAATCTTTTTTTGTACTTTTCTGACAGTGAGCATAAAAAGTTTCACACTTATATACTCTCTCCTTTAAGTTTGTAAAGTCTGCCAGAAATTTTACTGTGGCATTGTATTTGTGTTTACATTTTATTTTGTCTGCACAATCCTGATCGACTAATTTCTTTTTTCCTGTTGCTAAACTGTATTTTTTTTTTTTTGGCTGAATTGACTGGATGTTTGCCTTTGTGTAGACACAGCCTCACTGTAAGTTGGCCTCCTAATTCAATAATTCACCATGAAGACTGGTTTTCATCCTCAGTGTGTTGAACAGGCATCTAATCAACCATTAATTTCCTTTTTGTTGGGCGAATATAATAACTATTTCTGTCTTTTTTTTCTGATGGAAAAAAAGGCAGAGAGAATCAGTGGCTACTCTAACTCAAAAAGGGAGGTTATAGAACTTGGCTTCAGGAATCTCTATAGTTCTCAGGAGTCATCTGGTGAGGAGAGAGAAGAATTTGGGGGGGAAATGAGATGAAAGAGATCTGACAGCCATGTGTGTCTGTGGAGCGCTAGACACTGTGCTAGGCACTCTGAGTCAAGCCTAGAAGATTGCTTCTACCCATGAAGAGCTGGGCATCCTTGAACAAATCTCTTAACTTGTCTAAGCCTGTTTCTTCATTATCTGTTGAGTGAAACGATAAAGTGGAACTGAGTGATATTTTATTATTTTAAAACGCACAATTGCAGCATTTCCAGTAGAAAATGTGTAATTACATGTTATTGTCACCTGGGGCCTTATTATTATCATTCTTCCCTTTTTAATTCATTAAGATATGGTAATAAATTTTACCATATTTACGAGGAAGAAAAGTCTTCACAACTTATCTTTTGTAAATAAGCACTCCATTTATTTAAGAGAAATAGCAGATGAACCTAATAGCATTCTTACGAAAATAGATGTTTGTGGTGGAGAGACCAGTTTTAATGTAAAAAGTGCAGTTTTATTAGAGTTATTTTGAGTAGGCATCATGGAGATCATTTTTAAATTACATTGGTCAAAAAGAGAGGAGTCTTATACATCTAAAGTAAATGGAATTTGGGTGAGTCGAGCCTCAGGGAAGATCTGAACCAAGGAATATGAGAACCCCTAGAACTCTGCATCTTATATCTCTCATTCTTCCTCCACGTCATCTTTATCTCCTCAGAGTAGCTTCTTCAATGAAGACTGAAAACATGGCATGCAGTAACTCGCAGCTCAAGTTTCAAAGCATCTCCTTCCAGAAAGGAATTTAGATGTGGTCTCTTGGATCCTAAAAACAAAAATCCATTGAAAGAGTGATTGTTCAGGCTTAGGTCAATTGCACAAACCTGGACCCATCAACATTGGACAGGAAGTAGGGTACCATTTTGGATGATTTTCCCATTATAACTAAAGAGGGGAAGAATCTAATAAGGAAGCTCTCATTTAAACCACTTACAGTCATAGGATCATTGGCCTGAAGAAAGCATGTATGTGTGTGTGTCTGAGCAGATAGAATGAGATATAATTACTATGTAAATTTAATAAAGCATTGCCAACAGAGATGTTTTAGGGAATCTTTTTAAACACTTAGGATGATTACTTTTATATGTTAATGCATTTTTTGAGAAAATATTTATTGAATATTCACAGAGTGTAACACTCTAGGCACTGGCCTGGATTCAGAAAAGTATAAATATGCAGATTCTTCCCTCAAATACTTTACAAACTTTTTTGGAAAAAAAATTGTGTACTCACCTAAGACTTCCAATTACAATGTGATTAGTTTTCAGTGAGACTATAGGAAGAACTAGAACCATTCAGAATTCAGGGAGGGTGTTGTAAGCATGAGCAGCAGGGGAAGGCTTCACCAAAGGGGCGTTAGTTACCCTAGACCTTGAAGGCCAATAGGGAGTGGGCAGGTAGACAACACTCCAAGTGGAAGACATTCTAAGTAGAGTCAATGTACAGAGGTGGAAAAGAGAACTTAATGTCAAGACAAGTGGCTGAGTATTTTAAAACGTTATTTTGAGTGACTTTGTCCCTGATGTATTATGTGCACAATTATTTTGCCTAGCAATCTCCTTTTTATAGATAGTTTAAAAGCTGACTTCTTCTATCTTATTATGCCTTGCTCTGAGATAACAGTATGAACTGGGGAAGCTGTATTGTAGTTAATTGGTGTCTTCTCTACAGTACAATAAAGGCAAATTGCTCCAATGCTGAACCCTTCCTTCCTGTGCTTGAGAATTTCTTTTATTTAACAGAAACTTATAAGTCAAGAGGTGAGGAATCCAGACTTTGATCCTGTTTTAGTATTAGAAGTTGCTATTTATGTACAAGTGTTTATGAGACACCTACAGTGATGAAATTGATATATTCTCATGGGGTTTGGAGTAGTTTTGAAACAGGATAATTCGATAAGCGATTTCAAGTATTACGATATGAGTGTTATGATAAAGCACGTGTCACAATAGAGCAAGTTCAAGGAACCGTGAGAACATACAGCAGAAGGATCTTAGCCCTTCAGCAGTAGAAAAAAGAATGGAAGGAAGAGTAGAAGTTGGTCGGAGGAACAGAGGCCGTGGAAAACATTCCAGATAAAAAGAAAGGGTCTGAATGTTAGGAAAGACTATAAAAGTATGATGCATCCAAAGAACCAAAAAGAACTCTCCTTTCTCTTTTCCTCTGTCATCTCGCCTGCACCCCCATCCACGACTATGACAGTAAGGTCAGAATGAGGGAGGTGAGACACATGCTCATTCATTAATCTTTCTCTTTCTTATATTTTTGGATTTCTTACATAGAAATAAATTTCACCTTTTGAAAAATATGCTGTTTAATAAACAGAAATGCATATCTCTAATATTCCAACACAGAACTGGCTCTATCAAGCTTGTCAGGTAAAAAGCTCTTAGGTTTAGTATTAAATGCATGTGACACCATTTAGCTCCATTAAATTCTGCCACCACACGTCACTTCGTATAGCTCTTAACCAAGATGCAGGATTGTCAATAAACCCTGGTCTTTGAGTCCTTCTGTAATATTGTATTAGTCTAAATCTTACTGATAGAATTTTCATGGACTTGCCTTTACCATTGAGAAGATCATTCAAGACTCAGAGGTTCAAATATGAGACTTCTCTTTTCAGCGTAGAAAGTTATGCCTGTTAGGAGGAGATGCCATTTGGTGTAATGATTACATGTTATTAAATTAATATTTTAATTGGGTTGCCTGGTTATTCTAACCCCCTGTGGCCTTGAGGTATATTCCTTAAGCATGATGCTTCACCGTAATGTCTGCTGCTGCTTCAAAGAAGTGAAAGGATATTTTTTAAAAGAGGGGATCATCACTCAAGATCATTTGCCTCGTCGGTGTCAGCTGTCAGCCCAATGCATTTATTTGGACAACAGTAGGTTCTGACAGAACTTATAAAGTTCTCTTTCTTGGCTGTGAAATATGATGGATGTGCCATACTGGTGACCTTTACACAAGGCCACATGTTAATATTCAGGACCTCCCTTTTGTTGGCCTTGAACAATAGCTGTCATTAAGAAAGCTTCGTTTGCCAATATGCCCTCTGCTAGGATGCTGGGCCACTCCTGATTGGTCACCAGGAAGTATCATGTGCCTTTGATGGAAATGACATGGAAGATGTATGGTCAAAGTGCTGTGCTCAGCACCACTGCTGTGCAGGGGAGAAAACCACTATGACCCAAATAGCCCTGCACTCAAACAATGTCGCACCAACCAAAGACAACATATTGGGAAGAAAAATGCTTGTAAACTGCGTGTGTTAGAAGATGTATTGGCCAGACGGCCATAGGGCAATCTTTGAACTATTGAAATCTTTAGAAATATTGTTTGGTTCTGAAACAATACTTACAAACCTAATTAATCAAGCATAGATGGTTTATTTTCAGGCTTTCCACAGTGTGTTGCTTTAATGCAAGAATAGGGTCTGTAGGGTTCTTTTTGCTGTTTCACAGTGGCACGCAAAAACTCAGCATGGGCATTCATGTTCATACAAGTTGAAGCTCTAAATTTCAAAATAATATCTACTTAGATCTCTGGTGATCCCTTCAACAAAGACCGGGGTTGGGGGTAGCCTGGATTCCTTTTTCAATTGTTCCTGACTCTATGTGTGACATTTTTTTTCCACCCTTCTCCTTAATTTTATTCACTAGAATCATTTACTCACAAAATCATTTAAGAAAGATACCATTCCTCTTCGGTTCTCTAACTTGAGGTGAAAATACTTTTACTTTTTCCCTACAGAATAAATATAATGAAGGGTTGCTTTCTTGAATATGTACTATTGAATGATGTGGTTTAAAATGTTTTCCAATCTTAGTATCACATTTAAAAACGGTCTTTGAGAAACTGCACATTTTCAGAGAAGAAGGGTGAGAAACATGAAAACCATTTCATGTAAGAAGGCTAAGGTGCCATCTGGAGTGATATGACAGGCAGGTAGCACAAGCCTTTTGTGTCTCAAGCAAGCTGTGGTTGAAATAAGCTAATCATTCAGATGAAAGAATTGTCAAAGTACTTAGTTGCATGCAAAACATGTTTGGCCAGAGTTTTAGCAAGACATGAAATATTACACTGGGTCATGGCAGTTGAATTGCACGAGGACAATCCCTGAGGGTCAACTCCTGGTTATTTATTTAGAGGCAGATTATCGACTTTGTGGATTATCCAAGTGCTTCCCACTGTGTCCTCTAGGGCTATGTCACTATTCACCATCTGGTTAGAATACGAAGGGCAGGAGAAAGGAAAGGGGATGCAATTCATCCCAGTTATATAGTTTGTAAACCATTCAGATTAAAGATTTTATGGGAGAAGAGATGTTCAGGTTTATTATTTCTCAGGAAAATACAAATTAAAACCATAATGCAGTACTGTTTTAGACCCACCAGAATGGCAAAAATTGAAATCAAGAGATAGCAAGTACTGGCAAAGATGCAGAACAACAAAACTTATACACTGCTGGTGGGAATATAAATTGGTCAAATCACTCTGGAAAACAATAAGTATTATACCCATTATCTGAGTACAATAAGGTTGAAGATAAGCATACACTATGATTTAGCTATTCCACTCCTAGAGAAACCAGACTATACCCAGCAGAGGACATTACAAGAATATTCATAGCAACCTTATTTATAATATAAAAAAAAAAATTGGATTTCACTCGTGCACCCAGCATAATGAGAAGTGATGAATACATTGTGGATTTTCATATAATGAAATTGGGTGGGTCTGTGGCTATTTGTTTTCTTTAAACCTTGTGTATATATCATGTATGTCTTGTCATTATGATAAGTTGTAATATATGAAATTGCCTACAGTTGACCATTTTTGGCCTACAAAATAGCAATTTCATGTGGTAATAAAATGTTTCAAAAAATGAATAATGTAATTAAAGAAAAAAATGTTTCGTGCAGTTAAAACTCAAAAACTCAGGATTATTAAGGCTGGAGAATAATTTAGAGGTCATTTTAATTCTTCTGTAGCTGAGGATACCAAGGCCTGGAGACATTCATTCATTGAATCCACCAGAAACTAAATGTGCTGGCTCTCAAATTATATGTCATGTTTGAAATGATTTGTAGTCTAGCCCAGAAGTTTAAAAACAAAACATTCCAACGCACATCTATGTCCCTGGGCTGGATATTTTCTGTGATTCAAATGCAACTGAATAAGGCTGTTGGTGTTGGGGGGTTGGGGGAGAGATTGTGTCAGGAGAGAAGGGTAAAGTATTTCTGAATGCTCTTTAGTTACCTTCTGTTGCACAGTGAGAGGCTGACTCCATGTGTCCCCTTACTCTAGAGGAAGGGAGGTGGTCAAGTGATATTGAGAGGAGCATCCCTCTTCCAGAAGGCAAGGACAGGTACCCTGATACTTAAAAGAATCCCTCAACAATGACAAGTGCCTGCCCCTCCTGTGACCACTTCAGTCCCCATATTCATGGTAGACATCTGTAATTTCCCCATGAACTGAGACATAGCCCTGGAACTCTTGAAAAATTGATGCCACAACCAACTTGGGGTACCGGTGTTCGAGATGAAACTTGTTTGTCATCCTTGGTAGGAGATAAGGCACTAGAGCTGGAATGGTTGATTGTGGTGAACTAATTGACATGGATCAATTCCTGAGGAGAGAGAGGTGAAGTGATTGTCCCCCTCCCCCTGAAAAGTCTGTCGAGGGAAGGGTGGAAGGTGATGAGGTATCAAGAAGGGTAATGCTATAATACTGAAGAGCTTCCATTGGAGGGGTAAGGAATCCATTCATTTATTTATTCTTTTAGAGATAATTTTCTGAGTGTCTACTACCTTGCCAGGTGCTTGGGATGCCACCAAAAATAATTCAGAGGTGATACTTGCCCTCGTGGAGCTACATTCTAGTAAGGGAGATGAACATTAAACTTGTAAACAATTAGATGTATAATATGTCGTTATGTAATGCTGACTAAAAATAAAGCAGAGAAAGGAAACATGATGGAGGGCAGAGGGGACCATTTGGGAATCAAGTGGGGGAGTAAACCGTCTTTTAGAAGCAGTTATCTTTTAAATCAATTAAAAATAAAGAACAATAAGAGATTTTATTTATTTTTTCTCAGAGCCCTTCTTTTCTTTATGGAGATCTGAGTTTATGACATGTACTGTTTTCCTTCTCCCTGAAGAATTTCTCCTAACATTTCTTGCAAAACAAGTCTGTGAACAATGAATTCTCTGTTTTTTTGTTTTCTTTTTTTTTTTTTGTTTTTAATATGAGAAAGTATTTCTCCTTCAGTGTTGAAGAATAATTTTTCTGGATGTAGAATGCTAGGTTGATATTGTCTTTCAACACTTTGTAAATATTTCATTCCACTCTTTTCTTGCTCTCATGGTTTCTAATAAGTCCACTTTAATTCTTATCTTTATTTCTCCAAAAGGTGTTTCCTATCTTTTTCTCTCTACCCACCCTGAGCTTCTTTAAGGATTTTCTGTTTGTGTTAGGTTTTCTGTAGTTTAAATATGACACACCTACATGTAATTGCTTTTTCTTTTGGGCATTTAACCAGCTTAATGTTCTCTGAGCTGCCTGGATCTATGGTTTTGTGTTTGTCATTAAGTTTGGGAAGTTCTCAATCATTGTTACTTCAAATATTTCTCTGCCCCATTCTCTCACTTTTTCTTCTCTGGTATTTCAATTAGGATGTGTATGTTATACTTTATAAAATTGTTTTATAGCTCTTGCATGTTCCATTCTTTTCCCCCCTATTCCTTTCTCTCTTTGCATTTAGGAGTTCTCATTGACCTATATTCATACTCATGGATACTTTTCTTGGCTGTATTCAATCTATCAAAGACATTCTTCAATTCTGTTAGTGTCTTATATTTGCAGCCTTTTTTGTTGTTGCTGTATTTTATTGTATTTTATTATTTAATAAAAATTGCACATATTTAGCATGTTCAGCATGATGATTTGATGCCCATATGCTTAGTGAAATGATAACTGTGGTCAAACTAATTAACATGTCATGTCCTCATATAGTTACCATTTGTGTGCGTGTGTGTGTGAGAGATGAGAGCACCTGAAATTTACACTTAGCTTATTTTCAATGTTCAGTACAGTATTATTGACAGTATTATTGCCCCTCTCAGCTGGGATAAGGCCTCAATATGCCTTTGTGATGGAGAATGCTCTGAGCATATTTTACAGGGATTATCCTTCTCTTCCCTGTATCTGAGCTATTAAGGGATCTTTCTCAGATTCTCAGTTTGAGAAACTGGTGGGGTTCTTTTTAGGCAAAACCAACTGCAGAGTAGGGACTCCCTAAAACTAGAGTCTTCAGGAGTTTCTCACTCTCAAGATCATCTATATCCAGACTACAGCCAGTCATCAAAATTACCATTTAAATGTTCCTACTTGTACATGGCTCTAGAGGCTTCTACTCCAGGTAAACAGATCTTGGTTTGACTCTTTGGATTCACTTGTCTCTCCAGATTTCGGGGTGGCCTTTTGCCTGCAAACTAAGCTCTTTGTTGAGTCCAAGTAAAGTTGTCGATTTTCAGTTTGTTTTTACTCTTTCTTGTTGTAAGATAAGACCTATTCTTACAAGACCTATCCTTACAACAAGAAAGAGCTAAACAAACTGAAAATCGACAACTTTACTTGGACTCAACAACAAAGAACTTAGTTTCCAAGCTGAAATTGACACACCAATTGATTTCATGTTGGAGCTGAAACCAGAAGTCCATTTCATGTATTTTTCCCCCGATCAACTTTATTACCATTATCTCCATTTTACAGATGAAGAGAATCAAACCCAGGCTGTCTAGCTCTTAAGCACTATACAAAACTACCATGTACTTCCAAGTTGCTATCACCACACATTTGGCTGACTGTTAACTGCCTTCTAACTGGCTTCCACCCTTGTCCCCTTCTGCCCACTAACCATAGAGAGCTTATTCAAAGTTAAGTGTTGCTGTCATCGCCGATTTATGTGAAACCTTTAGTAGCCTTCCGTTGCTCATTGTGTGATCTCCAGACCTGGCCTGCCCCTTCCCTCCTGCTCACTTCTATTCAGCCACTGAAGCTAAACACCTTAGCAACACATCTCAGTTCTTGTCTGGCTAAAATGTTCTTCTCCCCATTTCTACATGACTAAGTCCTTTCCAGCTTTTGGCTCAGTCTCAGATTAAATGTTACCTTCACAGTTCTCCACTCATGTTTGTCTGTCTCAGCCCCTCGTTTCTCCCTTGAAATGACTCTCTATAATTTGTAACCCTTTCATTATGTCATATTCCCCAGTAGGCTATAAGCTTTATGATGGTATGGACCACATTTGCCTTATTCTGTTGTATCTGCTGGGACCAAATACAGGGCAAGGTGCACAGTAGGCATTCAATAAACATGTTTGTATGAAGGAATGAATAAAATGTGGCAAACCGAATAGATGGTAAATATATTATTTTCTACTTGAATCCTTATCACTGAAAGAGGCCATTCAGGAGCTATTACGGGAAGAGAGGGGAAAAAACATTTTCAACAACAGCAGCCAAGATTTGCTGAATACTTCCTATACGCTAGGTAGTGCTCTAAGCCCTTGTTTACTAACTCATTTAACCTGCATCTCAGCCCAGTGTGGTAGATGTTATTATTGTTGCCATTTTATGAATGGGGAAACTGAGGCAGAGACCACTTAAGTAGCTTGGCGTAGAGTAACAGTGCCAGGAAGGTGTAAAAGACAGATTTAATCCAAGAAGTCGGGACTCAGAGCTTGTGCACTTGGCCTCTAAGCTCATTACTGCTCTGAGTTTGATGCATCCAAGACTCCTCGCATGGACTCAACTCCGTTAGTTTAAAAATAATTCTCATTCCACAGCTAGGAGAAATAGTGAGTGTGAGGGGACTGACTTCATTAATTCCATTATGTGGTCTAAGGATTCTTTTAAAAAGTGTATCATTGGAGTTTTTAGCTATCACTGAAGACCTGTTTAAGGTTTATGTTTGATTTTAGGTATACAGGAGATGAAATCAATTAGTTTTAGCCCCTATTTGTGCCTACAATAAAGGGTAAAATGGGTTTTGGGGAATTAATTGTCTTTGGGTTTCATTTCTCCTTCTAGGACAGTTGACTCTGGTCTTTTTTATAACATGAACATACTGAAGTTAGAAGCCCAAGAAAGTGGAAGGGATGGAGTGGGAATACGAAGACATAGAGGTTCTATATTGAGGGATAGCTGGCAGGCACATGTATGAAAGGGTGTAGCATCATGCTCCCTGGAATCTCAGCGGGGCCGAGTGTGCAGGATTTACCATATTTGTCTTTTTCTAATGAATAGAAATGAATAAATCAGCATCTGCCATGATTTATCATGAACTATTTTGCAGCTCAAGAGAAAGGCAAATTGCTTGTATAAAATACATTTAGTTCCAAGATTTATTTTATTGTACCTTGACATCTCCTGTCTGCCACAATATTATTTCAAATGCAATTAGCAACAGATGGAAGACCTGCACTGCAGAATAAGAGACAAAGTTGCCTACACATTAAAAGAAATTGCAAAACTTGAGTATTGGCGTGTTTTTGTGTGTGTGTGTTTTTTTTTTTTTTTAACAAACAAAACACCAGAAAACAAGTGCCTCAGTAGCTGGGAAAAGTTGAGCCGTTACACCAGTGAGTGAAAAAGTGAAGAGGTAGCCTGGGGAGCGGTTAGAATGTGAGCTTTCTTGGGAGCTAATTTCAGTAATTGGGCCACAGACAGAATACTCAGCCTAAGATACCCTTTCTTCTGCATTAAAAGTATTGTTGATAGCATTTATACAGGCTAAGTCATGTACAATAGGGTAGTGCCTGGGCGGTGGTCAATGCCCACTATTTTTTAGGTATTGTTTGCATCCTTCCCTTCATCAAGCCCAGATCTCAGAAGCCATATTTCCTCTGGCACTACTGGCATTGATTATGTAGTGAAAAACAAAAATCTTTCAAAATCTAAGAACTGGGTCCCAACCCCAGCTTCTCTGATGCTTGATTAAGGGTATGAACAAGATGCTTACTCTCAGACCTAGTTTCCTTCTCAGTAAAATTAATAAACTGAAACATTTTTGTCAGGCTCCAGTGTGGTTACTAGTATGAAAGCAGTTACAATGTAAAGGAATATACAAGTTGTAAGGTTCCATATAATGCTGGTGTCTGAAATGATGGCTGGCCTCAGAGTGGTAATACTCTGAGAATGACATCCCTAACTTCACGGCTCTAGCATGTTCATGATGATTGTTTGGACTGAATAAAGTTTATAACAGTCATCTAATGATTGAATTAGAGAATTAGATGACACATTATAATCTCTGAGGGGTTTACAAACTACAGTTACTGGAGTCCCGGGACCACATATCTGTATTTTTCAAAGCATGCTAGGTATTGGCTAATATGTAGGCAGAATTGAGAAATGACAAATTAGACTTAAAGAGATATGTAACTTAACAAATCATGAGCAATGAATTTTGGCTTAAGTTCTGTCACTGTTTTGGTGGATAAATTTGAAAAATTGAAAAAGAAAAAGACTGGAAGCCATAGGAGATTGCAAAAGGCCCTTCCATTTCCAACAGTCTCTGTTTAACACCAAAACAACCGGTGGTTCTGTTCGGTTCAGAAACCTACCTGGTTGTTGTATCACAAAGAAAACCTGAAATTCATTCAGGGCTCTGTGAAACTGAGAGTTCTGGCTTTCTGTGTTGAAGTCCAATTTGCTATCAATCAGCCGGTCAATTTAATCTCAAAATGATAGATTCTGTTGGCCTAAGTAACACTTTGTCACTGGAGTGGTACCTAGTATATGGTATAAGCTCAACAAATATTGGTCAAATAATATATAAATATTGTCATCACCTGTCTCAATATCAGATAGATGGCTTTTAAATTCTCTCTCATCATCGAATCTATCATCTATCTATCTACTGTCTGTCTGTCTGTCTGTCTGTCTGTCTATCTATCTATCTATCTATCATCTATCAATCAATCTATCATCTATAAATCTATCTATCTACCTATCATCTATCTATCTATCTATCTATCTATCTATCTATCTATCTATCTATCTAAATCTACTTATCTAAATATGCCTTGTATATTACAAATATAAAGTTATTTATTTGCTCTTCTGATGAACAGTGAAATCTCTGATGCAGAAGTAGTGAGGTTCAGACCCCTGGGGGTATTTAAAAAGAAGTGGATGATGAGGGTGGTAAGGACTCTTTCAATCCATAACTTCTAGGATGTAAAGGTGTATAAAGTGCCATCAGGTCTTGCATCCCATTCTTGATATTTGAACAATAGAATGAGGGCAAATCAAATGCCATTAGTCTTGGTGTTGTAGATTTTCCTTTGAGATCTAAAGTCCCATAGCTGCTGTTTTGAAAGATTCTAGATGTTTCTCTGTATTTGAGAAAGCCTGATAAATTTGTCTACCATTTCAAATTTTGGGCTTCATGACGAAATGGGGCAACCATTTAAAATTAAAATGAAGAGCTTAGTCTTCCTAAGGTTTTGGAGGTAGACGAAACTTCTAGAGCTCTAAAATCTGCTTATGCACAGAGCTTGCAAATGCATTCCCACAGGTCCAGGATGAATATTTATAAAGTCATGTTCTGAGATGGAGATGGTATGAAAGTAGATGAATGATAATATGAATTTTATAAGCCAAAACTACAAATGGGCTTGTGGTAATTCAGAGAGCAGATGTGTTTTGTGTAGCCCACACTGTATTAAAAAAAAAAAATAGACAAATTGAGTGAGTTACTAATATTTAAAAGTCAGGACTCTCTCTCTGTCTCCACACACACACACACACACACACACACACACACACACACACACACACACACAGTATTTCTATTTCTCTCGAAAACCTAGAAAATCTGTCTACATGAGGCCTACTTGGCCTTCCTCTTATTTTTATTATCATCAATGCCTCTGGGGGCATTTGCTTTGATTCTTCTTCCTGCAGATAAGAAGTGGTTTAGGAGGAATGTGTCCTGGAACCTAACATGGCCAACATCTTCTTTGTCACTTGACTGCACCTTGAGCACAGGGAATAAGAGTCTCGTTAAGAGTTGTTACATCCTGGCACAGATTCTACCATGTAGTAGAACTCAAGAAATCAACTTCCTTCTTCCTCCTATTTTATACCTTCCTACCTCCTGGCTTTTCCTCTTATCTTACCCCAAGTTTGAATACTTTTTTTTTTTTATCATTTTGAGTGAAGGGGCTGCTGTTAATAATTACTCTGGGATAACATGTGTTAATTGGAACTATTATGAGTATATTCGTTTCCTAGGAGGGCTGTAACAAAGAACCACAGACTAGATGGCTTAAAATTCAATTATTTTTCACAGTCTGGAGGCCAGGTGTCAGCAAGGTTGGCATCTCCTGGAGGTTCTGAGGGAGAATCCATTTCATGCCTTTCTCATAGCTTCTGGTGGTTGCTGTAATCCTTAGTGTCCCTTGGCTTGTAGATGTATTGCTCCAGTCTCTGCCTCTGTCTTTAAATGGCATTCTTCCTCTGTGCCTGTGTCTGTTTTTACTTCTTCTAAGGACACTAGCGTATTGAATTAAGGCCTCACCTTAATCACCTTGTGTAAACTTAATTGCATCTGCAAAGACCCTATTTTCAAATAAGATCACATTTATAGGTGCAAGGAGTTAGGACTTCAGCTTGTCTTCTTGGGGGACATAATTCAATCCATAAGCCTCAAATTAGCTTCCTGACCTTTAAAGCGGAGATAATAGTATTTGTTAGATACAGTTCTTGTGAGGACTAAATGACCAATATGTCCAGGTCCTCACACAGAGCCTGCAACATAGCTTGAACTCAACAAAAGCAGTCTCAGACTCTTACTTCTCTTTCCACATCTTTTCCCTCCTCTACTTTTCCCTCTCAGTCACCCTAGTCCTTGGCTTGTTTGTCATTTCTGTTTGCTCAAGATAGAAATATGAACCAAACAAAAATCCATCCTTTTGGTCACTAATTTAGTAGATGATACTGAAGTGAAATTCTCAAACTGATGTATTTACCTGTTACAGTATTTCCAGAAGTGATTCAGACTCCAGTGGCATGTAAAAAACTGCTTTATACTTGCCAGTACAGTATCCCCAGCTCTCCTGATGTAAGTAGAGCTTCTTTCGAAGAAGAAAACCATGAAGAAGCCAGTTCTCACACAACATCATCCAGTGAATGGTACGAGAACCCACTGATCTTCACCGTTAGACAAGAAATTAATAAGAGAGACAGAGAAGCACCCAAGCAGGCCTGGAGCAGTCTAGTTTTGGAAAAGCCAATGACAGAAATGCCTATTCCGTCTTACTCAGCATATCCTTTGCGCCTGGAGGCTGCAGGGACTCAGCTCATTAGACACGTGAGACTTCAGAACCAGCCCTCTCGAAATTCCAAGATAAATCCTGTCCCACCTGGTAAGTTTCACTAATTCTTTTTTTTCTCTTTTCGATTGGCCGTATTTTATTTTTCACATCAGTATAATCAGCAAAATTATTGACTCAATGGTAGGTTCTATTCTAGAAGATTCTGTAAGAAGCATATTAGACAGTCCTTCATGGAAGTCTACTTGTTGCTAAGTGTTGTATTGGAGGACAGAACAAGTGTGAGTTGATAATAAATAGTTTGATGATTCAGGTGTTGCCCCAGATAATAATGATATTGATAATCATTATTACCATCATCATTCCAGTCCCCATTTATTAGGCTCTCATCCTATGGCAGACACTGTGCTGAGCATTTCACATTATTTTATGAAATCCTCATATAACAAACATTCTTAGGCAGATAATGTGATGATTCCCATTTTCAAGATGAGAAAGCTGTGAATTCATGGCACAACATAAGGTATATGATAATGAAGTATCTCAAAATTACTAATAGGAAGGATGATTAAATGTAAGGAGATGGACCAGAGAGAATGAGCTTTGGAACCAAGGAGATCCATGCTCAAATCTCTGCTTTTTCTTCTATAGCCATGATCAAGTTCCACAAATGGTCTTTGAGCCCAGTATTTTCATCTATGAACAAACAATAATTTCTGCCTTGGAGAAATATTGTAATTAGAGGATTAATATAAATAAGTTTCCCTGAATATAGCAGAGACCGAATGGCAGTGGTGATGATGGTGGTGGTGTTTATGGTGCTGATGTTCAGACTGGAGGAGAGAAAATGTCAGGAAACAATGCTTATCTCCAAGTAGTCTAGGAACTGTCATATATAAAAAGCATTAAATAGGATCAGATTGCCTTTATGTGGCCTTTTTTTTTTTTAGAGAATTTTTTGGTGGATTTTTCTCCAAATATATCTAGTTTGTTGGAATTGATCAATAGCAGAAAAAGACATAGTTGGACTCAATAAAAAGGGGAACTTTCTTTGAACTAGAGGAGAGTATACTGCTTGTGGGCCGGAAGTGTTAAAGTACGGCTGAGATATTGTCTATTAAAGATGCTGATACAGAGATTCCTTCATTTCTGGAAAGCTAGGCTTGAGGGTGGGATGCTGAGGATGCTGGTTGGTTAACATTTTTTTATTCTTATTATATAAAAGGCAATGTGCTAAAAATTTGAACATATACCTTCAGTTTTGATTCATATGTCCATTCTCTAAGAATTTTTATTTTCCTGTGGTTTAAATACATAATTGTAAGCCCGTAGAGATTCTGTAACTTTTAGGGCTGGAGCCAGGTTTCAAA
This sequence comes from Pteropus vampyrus, assembly GCF_000151845.1. NCBI lineage: Eukaryota > Metazoa > Chordata > Mammalia > Chiroptera > Pteropodidae > Pteropus > Pteropus vampyrus. The sequence continues at coordinate 3,463,030 of NW_011888797.1, read as the reverse complement.
CCCTCCAATCTGACTCCAGGTCAGAGCATTCCTACATTAAGAATCTAAGTATAACAATAGCATCTCTTGGGTATTGAGCATTTACTATATCCTAGATGCTTTACGTTTTGTCATGTTCTCTCTTCAGATACTTAACTAGTTCCCTTTTTCATTGCCTTCAAGTCTTTACTGAGATATCACCTTTGTGGATCTTTCCTAACCTTTCCTGATTTACTTTTCCCTTTAGGATTCACCACCAGCTGACACTTGTGCAGTTCTTCATTTGTTCATTTAATAGTCTATTTTCCTTCCCCATTCCCTCTCCCTACAACTACAATGGAAGCTCTATAAATACAGGGATATTGCCCACTCTATTCTGTCTAGAATACTGCCAGGCACATAACAGACACTCAAATATTAATGAGTGAATCAATGAATAAGCAAACTTAATTCCATTAGCAATCCTGCGCAGTAGGTAATACAATCCTCATGTTTCAGGTACAGACAAAGAAGCTTAGGCCAGGTCATATGTCAGCATTTGAAATCTATGATGGTTTGACCCCCAAACCTTGTTTATTCCCTTCCACCACAGTACCCCTCTAAGACAGTTTGTTACAAAATGCATCATTACCAAAATGTATTCAGAGAGGGAATTCTGATTTTCGATTCAAGACAGAAGACAGCATATTCTATCTAGGTCATATTCTGTTGCTCCAAATTCCAGAGCCACATCCATGTTCTTTGGTGGAATCTTCTTGCATTGATTATTGATGACAATGAATGGGTCATCTGCCAAGGCTGGAAATCAACAAACAGCTATTAAGCATGTAGTTTTCAAAAGGCAATGTGTTCGCTCTCTGAAAGCTTTTATTTACCTGGAGATATTGAAAGGCCATTTCATCTTTATTTCCAGGAAATAATTCTCACATTGGAGAAATCAGATTTACTAAAAAATGTTCACTCTTTGACTGGGTATGTTGAGTGGGAGATGCTCAGTACATACCAGGCATAGAATGAACAGTGTGTGGTGGACTAAACTGAGTCACCTAGAGATAGACTGGCTATTTGACACCCACTCTTAGGAGGGTAATATGCATTCTAAATCTTTTACATATTTTTTGAATTTGCAAATGATCCAGTAGGTTGTTCCAAATATTCTAGACCTCTACATTCTATTCAAAGCCGTTTAAAAACTTTTGTAAGAAGTGATTTAAAGCATGTAAATTATCTTAGTTAACAATTGAAGAATTAGACTTAATTTGTGTAAGTAAATGGGTAGAATTTCTCAGGTTAAAACTTTAAGATAGTATATTTATGATATATACATACACACATTATATATGTATGTATATATATGAAAACCCAGGTGAAATATATATGTATATATGCATATACATATGTATTTGTATCCATTTGTTTTGGATCCATTTGTTTTGTATGATATCTAACTCCACTTGATAACTTTCCATTCACAAACTTTCCCCAAAGATAGAATATGAAGCCCTATTTAGTTACCAATTCTTCTGGTTCCCAGCGTTTCAAAGTTTTGAACAGTTTTCCTTGAAATGAAAGTTATATGAGGATTCTGTAAAAATTAATTGGAGGGGGTGCTTTCAAACAATAAGAAAGAAACAGATAGCATTTTATCCTCTTAAAGAATGTAAGGGAGCACGTGAGGATAATGTCAAGGGATTTTCCCCCCACTCAGAACATTACATTGCAAATGTCGCTTTCTAAAACATTCAGTTATGAGAAGATATTTAAAAAAAAAAAAAAAGTCCCAGCGGGCAAGTCAATTCTTCACACTTCAGGGCCACTCCTCCTACCCTTCTTTGCCCTCCAGGTACCACTGAGAGGCCTTCCACTGCCATTGGTCTCTGCAGGAGAAGCCAGACCCCGTGTGCCCCTTCGAGAGTCTCCTGGAGTGCCTCAGACACCAAGCTGGAGGAGAGGATGGCAGCCACAGCAGACGCTCTGGCAAACCCAGATTCCCAAAGCAGGCTCCAGGGTGTGCCCGGAAATCCAGTCGGAAGAGACGCAGTTGCCATGACACCGGAGATGCTCCCCAAGCATCTTCATCCCCTGGGGAAAAAGGAGCCCAGGGCAGACGCCTCCCCCCATGACAATCTGGCAGGAGCGCCCCTTCTTCAGCTTGCCGGGTCTCCCACCCATCTCCCCACAAAGAGGTTAATCGTGACTTGCTCTTATCCCCCCTCCCGTCCACCGCAGCGTTTCCATACGGTTTGTTCACAGGCCCCTCCTAGGCTGAGGGTGAATGCTCACTTATATTGACCGCTGCGAGGGAATTGTTCCGTGAGGGCGGCCCATCTTCAAATCAATGCCTGCCCAGAACAACAGAAAGGGCCTCAGATGTACTGGTTTCCACAGAACCATTGTTAGGCTTTTGTGAAGTAGTTTTGAACCTAATAAATAATGTCAAAAGTCTCTATCGCAGCCAAAAATGTTCCTTTTGAAGCATTTCTAATAGTATTTTTGTTCTGCGGTGTCTCCCAGTGTCACAAAGAATTTGTGCCTCACAATGGGGATGGGGTACATCGCGTGCCACTTAGCAATGTGCCTGCAGGCACTGCGAGGACCCCTCTTTGTTTTGCTCTGCCAGGTAAACGGTTTCATTTGCCAACTTGAGCTTTGGTTTAAGGATGTTTTCTAAGGGCCTTTTGAATTTCTAAACACAGGTTTGGAAAACATAGGTGAATGTTTGTAATTTAATAGTTAACATGAAATTTGATTACTCCCGATGTGCCTAAGAGAATTCTTCAGGCTAATTTAAAGCTTTTGTGTCAGAAACCTGAAGCTGGCTCCTCCTTTGAGGCCCTGCAACACTTGGAACTAATTTTAATGCCAAAGAGATACTGAATGTTCTGATTTGTAATAAAAAATCCTGGAGCAGCTTAGGGAATATTTTATCAAATGGGTCATTTTAGGCATTGATTTTGATTTTGGTTAAGTTAAACATAGCTTTTCACTATGATGCAAGAAGAGACTGACTTTATCAAATGATTTTATGGGGTTTTTTTTGTTATTCTGTTTAATGTAGTATTTTTTTCAACATTGAGAGAGAAATACAAATCAATGTGACCAATACATCCATATTTACTCAAATTCCTTGAAATTTTCCCACGGGCTTGGTTGGACTCATAGGGTTTGATGCACAGAAGTTGTAAATCTACTGCATTTTCCCCCTTCAGTTCAAATTTATATATGTGTGTGTGTGTGTGTGTGTTGTATATATATATATATATGTATATGATGGCTACATTTAAGACTTAACATTGTCTAAAGTTCAAATTTAAGTCTCAATGTTTCTGTAGGAATGAAATGTTATAACCAGTAACTGCTTAACATTTGGGAGTTGATTCAAGCCTTTGAGGACGATTCAATTTCTTTTAAATATTAGCATTCTCTAGGAGTAATGCACTTTAAAGAAAAAAAAGGTATCTCCAAACTTTAGAGCTTTTCTTGTTCCAAAGTAATATGATTTTATAATAAATATGTTATTTTCATTTATTCATGATTTTATTATAAGAGAGCGTACAGGTTATCAGTGGTGATTATAGTGGTTTCCTGTGGATATAATGGCATCTGCTCACCAAAGTAATATAACAGCCATAAGTTCAACTTCTTGCCATTTGGTTGGAAAAAAGTGTATGGCCAAACTCATGGGTTTTTATGTAAAATTTTAATTCTGAGATCTTATAATTTCCTATTTAATTATGCGTTAGTGCAACTGATTTTTTTTTTTTTTTGTCAGATCAAGAAATCATTGCTTTGAGTCAGCAGTCCACAACCTTTTTGGCACCAGGGACTGGTGCTCCTGTGAGAATCTAATGCCTGGTGATCTGAGGTGGAGCTGAAGCGGTAATGCCAGCACTGGGGATTGGTTGTAAATACATATGTAACTTGGCTCGCTTGCCCTCCACTCACCTCCTGCTGTGCAGCCCAGTTCCTAACAGACCATGCACCAGTGCTAGTCTGTGGCCCGGGAGTTGGGAACCACTGCTTTAAGTAATTCTCAATTTCAGAAGTAGAAAATGTTTTTGATATGATAAATGGATTCCCTCACTGAAGTGCAGAATAGTGAATTTACTAAAAATACAATATAGAAGAAGCAATTCTGTTCAGAATTTAGAAAAGGGGCAGAGCCAAAGATATAAAGTATGTGACATACCATATTCTAAAGTGGTTTCCCAAATCATGTTCAGTGAAACACTAAAATTAGAAAGATGCTGTGTGAGATGAAAAGTCGATAGATAGATATGTCTGGGAGATGGGGCTTAGTATGCGCCCTCTTAGAGTGTCACAGTAACATATTAAAGATTCCAAGAAACTCCACAATAAAAAAACCTGATTAACTCTGTTTAACTTAGTATTTCCCAACTTTCTTTGATCAGGGAACTCTGACATATGTGTGTATTTGTGTGTGTATATATATATATATATTTAAATAACACCTATTAATATCTTGCAGTATGAGTCCTATAGAACACACTTGAGAAAATGTTGCTCAAAACTCTATTCTAAATATACCAAAATTTGTGTAAACTGGTAGGGTTCAAAATAAGGATTTCTTGTCAAAGAAGTGAAGAAAGCAGCCCTTGATAAAAACAAACAAACAAACACACAAACTGCTCTTCCTTGGAAGGATATAATGAGCTGTCTCTGGGTATTTTTTCCTCATTTTGGTTGCACATAATGGGGAGAAGGTTAGCTGGTCCAGCGCTGACCATGGTTAGATAGTGATGAGTGAAGAGTGTTTCCGCCTTTGCTGTCATAGTTATGGGCTACAGGTGTTCAAGTCCTTCTGAATGACATCTACTTTGGTACTAGAATTTGACACAAACGCATCAAAGTACATGTAGTTAAATCTTTCCCAATGCCATTATATCTAAAAATGATGCTTAATTAAACATTACTATTGCCAATTTTAGGAAAGTAATAATATATTTATTTATAGTACTGTCACCGAGGAATCAAGAAGATCCTAGGGTATAAAATAATTGCTGCTACGATTCTGAATTACAGCTTGTTTTTATTTCTGCAGGAGTATATGATTTGACTTATGGTACATTTATTATTACATACTCAAATGGTCTTCTAAGAAAGATAATATGCCACTTTAGTAAGAAATTTTTTTTTCTGAAAATTGCATTGGAAAATAGATATTGATAATTTTTTAAAATAGTACATTGAAGAAACTAAATTTTTAAGATACTCTCTAGCAAATAATGTTTACAAATGAGAAATTCTTTTATAATAGGTACAATAATAGTAATTATGATACAGATGATATTTATTGAGTGTGTATTATGTATTAGGAACTGTTCTAAGTGTTTAGCATGTATTAATTCATTTACTTCTCATAATGACCTCATGAAGTATTTACTAGTATTATCTCCATTTCATAGATGAGGAAGCTTTATTTTTAGTAATAATAAGATATGTGTGTATATGTATGTATATATACATGTACATATAAGCTTTACAAACTATATTATATATTATAAAAATTTATTTCATTATAAAGCTATATTATTATATATTGTATTACTAAAGCTAGTATACTTATACATATGACTACCTGTGTGTATAGATAACATCTATAAATCAGATTTTATACCATGCTCTTGGTGCCTAAGTGAAGAAAGTATAGAAACTCTACTTACATCCCTTCTCTTCCTGATAACAAGGTGCAAAGTAGGATGTGGTAACTATGGGTTGAGGACATAAAATATTTTTAAACGATCATTGCCAACTACAATGTATGTAGTTGAAAAATTAACAAACTATTACATTGAGAACCTCCAATTTAGAAAAGTTTAATTCAGAGTACAGCAGGCCAGGTGGCAGCATCTACCATTGTGTGACCTTTAACCTCAACTCTTTATAAAAGTCTGAAACTACCCAAAGTGGAATAAGACAATGTTTTTGTATCTACAAATGTGATGCTGAGGATTCTACGGTATGCAGGGACTCAGGAAAGAGGGTGTTGTCCAGAGAATACTCGACATTAAGAAAAGTGCTCCAGAATTCTTAAGGTGTGTGGCATCCTTCTTGCATAGTTCAAGGTCTTCGTGAAATACTCTTCTCTATTAACACTCCACAAATTTTTGCGATGTCTAGGCTCCTTCTCCTACCGCTCCCTCCATATCCTCCAACCCATGTTTTCCCTCCCTTGTGGAAATCAATCTTGACTTTGTAAGTCAGCGAAATTGAGATCAATTGTGAAGTGTTTATTGGGTACTAATTATCCTTGGTAGTCATTGTGAGGGATTTGAGAAGTGTGATTCAACTCAATCAGCATTTACTGAGCATTCACTGAGTGCCAGGCACAGGTCTTGGTGTTGGGGATGTCAACTAAAAGAGATACAATCTTTTTCTTCAACAAGCTCTACTTCATGTGAGACTTACTTCTTTCATTCATTCATTCTATCACATTTTTTGAAAACCCACGTACATGCCAGATACTTTCCGCTGGGGATATAGAGCCGAAGAGCCATTTTGGTCAAGTAAAACCTAGCCGTTGGGACATAAAATAATGACAAAATAGTGTTCAGGTCTATGATCCTTTGGCCATAATTCTGAAATCCCAAATCTCTGAAAATTGGAATTTCTTTTATAATTCATTTTGTGTTAGTTATGTCCCAAACTGGTTATTTATAGCCTTTATTTATAACACTTTGTGTGAATATTCATGTATTTTGATGAAGATGTGTTAATATGGTTGATTATGCAGTGTTACCTGAGACCGTAATGGATAGTGTTACATAATACATGATTTATGCACCATTACATGCTATATAGTTTATGAACCATAATATACACAAAAATTGAAGCTCCAAAACTCAACTGACCTCAAGCATTTGGAAATAAGATTTTGAAGTTGTTTAGCAAATAAGTGAAGTGGAAACTCAGAGGAGGGAGAGGTGAATTTCTGTTGAGATAATCATAGAAGGACTCACGTGGCAGGACTTAAATTTAATTTTGGAGAGTATAGGATTTGAAAGGACAGAGTAATGGGTAGTACAAGAAGTAGCACCCAGGGACAGATCAACTTTTATGGAGCCTGAGCTTATATATTTTGAAGGAGTGTCTTTAAGGAGAAGAATACAAAATTGTAAGTATAGTTAGACAGAAGCCTTGGAAGGGCCTTTGTAAATGAGGGGTCCCGAAGTTTAAATTTTAATAGTTTTTTTTGTAAATTTATTTTGAGCAAGGCCAAAGGCATGTATTTATGTATTTCTAGATCTACAGGTATATTATATTTTATATTATAAATTAGATAATTTATTTTATAAAATATAATATACCTGTAGATCTAGAAATACATACGTATTGTAATACATGGAGACAGAAAGGGGAGGAAAGGGTTGGGTTCTTCTGGGGAAATGGAGTAAAACTTATCATTTTTATCCTTTTGAATTGTTTGAGATTTTGAAAAGTGATAACCAAATCCAGCTTTCTTTTTTATCTAGGCATAATATGTGTGGCCTTCGGAAAATAGTCCGAAGATTGTTTTTTTAAAGAGTAAATCCAATCACGAGTCTATTTCAGAGTGAATGGCTTTTCTCAGTTTTTTCCTGTTTGACTTTGTGGCTAGTCAATTTCAAAATAAAAAAAAATTAAAGAAGATTTGAGTGTCATAAGTAATTTAATATATTTAAGTGGCAAACTATAAGAAGACAAAAAGCTGCATTTCATTTTGAAATCTTTTTAAATAGACCATGTAGGTATAGATTGTCTCTAGATTTCAAGGAATAAACTTGAATTTTAAAAAATCTTTAAAGATGAATACTTTAAGATTAAAATGGAAATTTCAGTCTATTAGGTTACATAACAATACTTTTTTTCCCAAAACTATACACAATGATTTATATTTATTCATAAAAATAATGCTAATAATCAATATTTATTAAATACTTACTAAGTGCCAAATACTGTTCTGATTCCTTTATTTTAGTATCTCTCTACCTTCCTTTTTTGCTTTTTTAATCTTTTATTTTTTCCACAAAGACCCGATAATCATTCTTGCTTGGTTTCTTTTATTTATTTACTTTTAACAACTTCATTGAGATATAATTCAGCCATAAAAAGAGATGAAATACTGCCATTTGCAACAACATGGATGGACTTTGAAATAATCATACTAAGTGAAATAAGCCCAACATAAAAGGTTGAAAATCACATGATATCACTTATATGTGGGATATAAATCTAAAAGCAACGAATGAACAGGACAAACAAACAAAGACTCATGGACATGGACAATGGACCTAGTGGTTACCAGAGAGGAGAGGGGAGGGTGGAGGGGAAAAAATTAAAAAAAGAAAATGTTAAAATAAATAAATAAATAGGGAAAAAAAGAGATATAATACCATACAAGTCACCCATTTACCATGTATAGCACACTGGTTTTTAGCATATTCACAGATATGTGCCACCATCACCACAATTGATTTTACATTTTCATCCACTCACATAGAAACCCTATACCCTTCCCTATTATCTTCCTGTACTCCCCCTTCCTCCAACCCCTCAGCTCTAAACAATCACTAATCTGCTTTCCATCTCTATAGATTTTCCTATTCTGGTCATTTAATATGAATGGAATTATATAATATGTGGTCTTTTGTGAATGACTTCTTCCAATTATCAATAATTTTTCAATAGAAGCATGTTTTAGCATGTGTCAGTATTTCATTCCTTTTCATGGCTGAATAATATTCTATTACATAGCTAGACCACATTCTGTTTATCCATTCTCCAGTAGTGGACATTGGGGTTGCTTCCACTTTTTGGCTATTATAAATAATGCTGCTATAAACGTTCATGAACAAGTTTTTGTGTGGACATATGTTTTCATTTCTCCTGGTGGCAGAGTCTCCTTTAATCCTGCCAGTACTCCTGTGGCTTGCTGTTGCTATCCCGTTACACAGGTGGAAACAGAATAGTGAGGTTCAGCCACTTGTCCAAAGTCACATGACTTGTATAAGGCAGAGCCAGGCCATAAACCTAGGCAGACTGACTTGAATTTGCCATGCTGCTTCTTTCTAGATCAATTTTTTTTTCTTTTTTTTCAGACAGGTTCCTAAGCTTTCCTTTTTATGGATATCTAAGAAATTACACAAAAATAATAACCGCTGTTTAAATATACCCACCTACCCACCCCTAGCCATTTACCTATCATCTGCCTAAATGCTACACATATTTCCTAAAGGAGATCCAGAAAACATAATTCTTACAAATGTAATAGTCTGTATGGAATTAGCACCACTCATATAATTTACATTTTTAAAAAATCATATTTTTTTCACTTTGTCTTAAATTATACTTATCTTTCTAATACACAGTGTGAATGGATGTTTGGAATGGCAAAGACCACATACCCAAACTGTCTATCAATTAATCCTCTCGAGGTGGATCCCCTCCCCCTTAATTCTTTGGGGTGAAATCAGTATTGCATGTTAGCTCCTTCCTTCCCACACCTCCTCTAGGTTAAAGTTGAATTCTTTGAGATTGAGATTTTTTTTGTGTGACTTTAACAATGTTCTCTTCACATGTCCTTGCATAAGCTCAACAATTGCTTGTTGACCCATTTTAACCTCTTTTGAACGTCATCTTCAAAGTGTAACTGTCCTTGACAATGAAAGAGACCTTCTTATTGTCTGGTCCTTCCAGGCAATCTTTAGCATGGAGCTAAATGGCTTTCAGATGGAGGAGTTGGCCAGAGGAAGGAGACAAAGTAAGCTGTTGTTCCTGAGTGACTTTGCTAAAGTTTCCTTTTTCTCTCTCAGAATGGTGCATTTCTATAGAAGATGACAGACGTTTTGACAGGTGCAATATGCTTTGAACTGTTGTGTCCGATAATTCTTTTGTCTTGGGTGTTCCCAGCAGAGTGGTACATCTTAGGATGCTGATATGCATACCGTTTGCTTTTTATTTACTGTGGTGCAGCCTTCCTTCTTGCTTTCCCTCCACCTCTCTCTTTAGGCCCTGTGCATGCATGTCAATAACCCAGATGAGAAGTGGGAAGGCAGGCATTACTGCAGGAGCTTCTTCCCTAACCACCCCCACACTACCTCCCCCTCC
>NW_011888797.1:3448221-3452894 GCF_000151845.1 Pteropus vampyrus | reverse complement strand
GTGGAGGGGAAAAAATTAAAAAAAGAAAATGTTAAAATAAATAAATAAATAGGGAAAAAAAGAGATATAATACCATACAAGTCACCCATTTACCATGTATAGCACACTGGTTTTTAGCATATTCACAGATATGTGCCACCATCACCACAATTGATTTTACATTTTCATCCACTCACATAGAAACCCTATACCCTTCCCTATTATCTTCCTGTACTCCCCCTTCCTCCAACCCCTCAGCTCTAAACAATCACTAATCTGCTTTCCATCTCTATAGATTTTCCTATTCTGGTCATTTAATATGAATGGAATTATATAATATGTGGTCTTTTGTGAATGACTTCTTCCAATTATCAATAATTTTTCAATAGAAGCATGTTTTAGCATGTGTCAGTATTTCATTCCTTTTCATGGCTGAATAATATTCTATTACATAGCTAGACCACATTCTGTTTATCCATTCTCCAGTAGTGGACATTGGGGTTGCTTCCACTTTTTGGCTATTATAAATAATGCTGCTATAAACGTTCATGAACAAGTTTTTGTGTGGACATATGTTTTCATTTCTCCTGGTGGCAGAGTCTCCTTTAATCCTGCCAGTACTCCTGTGGCTTGCTGTTGCTATCCCGTTACACAGGTGGAAACAGAATAGTGAGGTTCAGCCACTTGTCCAAAGTCACATGACTTGTATAAGGCAGAGCCAGGCCATAAACCTAGGCAGACTGACTTGAATTTGCCATGCTGCTTCTTTCTAGATCAATTTTTTTTTCTTTTTTTTCAGACAGGTTCCTAAGCTTTCCTTTTTATGGATATCTAAGAAATTACACAAAAATAATAACCGCTGTTTAAATATACCCACCTACCCACCCCTAGCCATTTACCTATCATCTGCCTAAATGCTACACATATTTCCTAAAGGAGATCCAGAAAACATAATTCTTACAAATGTAATAGTCTGTATGGAATTAGCACCACTCATATAATTTACATTTTTAAAAAATCATATTTTTTTCACTTTGTCTTAAATTATACTTATCTTTCTAATACACAGTGTGAATGGATGTTTGGAATGGCAAAGACCACATACCCAAACTGTCTATCAATTAATCCTCTCGAGGTGGATCCCCTCCCCCTTAATTCTTTGGGGTGAAATCAGTATTGCATGTTAGCTCCTTCCTTCCCACACCTCCTCTAGGTTAAAGTTGAATTCTTTGAGATTGAGATTTTTTTTGTGTGACTTTAACAATGTTCTCTTCACATGTCCTTGCATAAGCTCAACAATTGCTTGTTGACCCATTTTAACCTCTTTTGAACGTCATCTTCAAAGTGTAACTGTCCTTGACAATGAAAGAGACCTTCTTATTGTCTGGTCCTTCCAGGCAATCTTTAGCATGGAGCTAAATGGCTTTCAGATGGAGGAGTTGGCCAGAGGAAGGAGACAAAGTAAGCTGTTGTTCCTGAGTGACTTTGCTAAAGTTTCCTTTTTCTCTCTCAGAATGGTGCATTTCTATAGAAGATGACAGACGTTTTGACAGGTGCAATATGCTTTGAACTGTTGTGTCCGATAATTCTTTTGTCTTGGGTGTTCCCAGCAGAGTGGTACATCTTAGGATGCTGATATGCATACCGTTTGCTTTTTATTTACTGTGGTGCAGCCTTCCTTCTTGCTTTCCCTCCACCTCTCTCTTTAGGCCCTGTGCATGCATGTCAATAACCCAGATGAGAAGTGGGAAGGCAGGCATTACTGCAGGAGCTTCTTCCCTAACCACCCCCACACTACCTCCCCCTCCCTCCCCCAAAAAAATTACTTCTTGCATAGTTTTATCATTATTGTTTAAAAAAAAGAGAGAAAGAAATTACTTAGAGAGGTATAAAAAACAGTGGCACACCAGAGGCAATGGCTGACAGAGAATAGTAATTATTTCTAATAAATATTCAGACCCTCTATGTGTCAGATATTATGCTATGACCTTGACATACATTGTCTATTGTGGAAAAAGTGAAAATTACCTATGGCCAAGTCACTCAATGGCAACCACTGTTTACATTTTGGAGCATATCCTTTTGTATATTTTTCTTAGCATATTACATTTTTTTGTACTATTTTTGGAAAAAAAATGAGCTCATATTGCATACACTGTTCTAAGCTGATTTTTCCCATCACAGTAAACTGTGGTCATTTTTCATTATCAACGAATAGTGATGATCTTCATTATTTTAAATACCTACAGAGAATTTCATTGTACTGTCATGATTTAGTTAACCATTTCATTATTTGGGGATATTTTAGGGACTTCCAAATTTCACTATAGCAAATGTTTTTTAATGAATATAATGAATATATTTTACATATTCTTATATGTACTTTTCTGCACGTTTTCATTTCTGATTATATTCTGCCCCGTCTAGAAAGATTCCTAAGCATTTCATCTGACATAACGGCATCTAGTTTACAGAGCATCTGACATGGTCTCTGACTTGCAGAACTTAAAAAATAAAAAACGGTAATATTAGTTAGAAAAAATTTAGCTTACACCAAAAACAGACACCAGAGATCCTAAACTAAATCATTTGCTCTTCACCTTGTGTCATGATGATTTAGGTCTACATAAAATTTTCTGCTTTGGTGTAAATGTGGGAAAATTTTTATTTGACAAAATAAAGGGATTCTTTTACTTCAAGAACATGAACTAGGAGCTTCCCAGTATATAATGGAACAACACTAACTGTTCCATATTTAAACCGATATGAAAATGGAAACTTAACATTGCCCAGGTTGTTTCTCCTAATGTTTTTTTGTGTAGTTCTATTAAATGTGGTTGTTACCCAGTGCCTTGTCTCAAGTATGACTAAAAAGACCAGGCTGAACCAAGATAGGAAGCAATTGTTTATAAAATAAAATAAAAATCTTCCTGTTCTCTGTAATAAGTTATTTTAATTTTTTAATTTATATTTTTCCTTAGTATTAAGAAAATTCTAGAATCAAAGGAAGAATGAACTAACAAAGAGTAAATTTGGATTTTGCTAACATAAGAAATAAGTTAAAGGAGATGTTGAGATGTTTATATATCTACCTTTCAGAACTATATAAAGATGCTCCTACTTACGAATAAAATGCCTTACCATATAAGCAGTACCACACAGAGGTCAATGAAGAGCAAGCTCTGTCATAAGTCTGACATAATGGCATCTAGTTTACTGAGCATCTGAAAAATCAAAATACTGTACTTTGTAGAAAATGATGAAAGATAGCAACTGTGGTTTGGACTAAAATGTTTATTGAAAATGATAAGTAACAGTGTTTTCAATTTTTAAATAAGGACCACATTAAATAAACCAGGTTAAGGTGCAAAATATAATTTTTATTTCCAATTTGTTTTTCTTATAAACTGTACAATGTATCCTGTTTAGTGGCTCCCCACCCCAACTTTTCTACTTTGTTTTACTCAGTGACTCCCCACAGTCTGAACTGAGCCCTTTATATGAAAAATCAGCTTAGGTTGTGAATTCTGCTAATCGAGAATACTTACAAAGTCACTTCTGCTTTAGTTTAAGCAGCAGGACACTGGCAGTTTGGCATGCCGTGGGTCATGTGATCCATTGACCTCTATCTGGGTTCCGTGACTCTGCCTAGTAACAATTGATTAATGGTGTATGGTAACTTTGAGAGCAGAACTCCTCAGTTCCCCTGAGTTTGAAGACTTCCTCATTATCTTAGGCCTTTCACTGCTGTCCTTAGGAAATTTTACTCACAAATTAGGTTGAACAAAGTCTTCTCAAAGAAAATTATTTTCGGTGTTTGGTCATCGGGCAGCAGAAGGCTTGATGGTCATTTAGTGCATTGAAAGAAGGTCCGGGAGGCCAGCGGCGCGACGAGAGCGCCTGCACACTGCGCAGGCTTCCTTCCTCTTTACTCCAGGGCTGGGTTTTCCGAAGAAGCAGTGTTAACAAAAGCTATCACTCCAGTGACAAGTTAGCCTCCAACTTTTTATTGGAGGAGGGGGTAGAATTTCTGATTTTGTGCTGGGATCAAGGTCATGAACGCATTTATTTATAGAGCTTTAGCATCCAATAGCCGTCTGGATTCATGTCTGGCCCTGTGGTTGTCTACCAAATATCCATTCTCTGCTTCTTAGTAACAGAACCCCAGTTTTATTCAGGGCAACAACATGCCAGGTTAAAAATATTCTCATCTTCATATTTCTTTGTAGCTTGAGTAGCTGTGTTAAACTGTTCTGGTCAACTAGTCGGAAACAGAATTCTAGTGGAAAATCTACCATTTTCTTGACAGAAAGGAACAGATTCAGCTGGCGTGTCTTTTGTTCCGCGCTTTCTCTCTTCTTGCTTCCTGACAGATGTAATACCTGGAGGCTGGAGCAGCCATATCCTGACCATGATGTTAACAGCCACACACTAAGGATGGTGTAGCTGGAAGCTAGAAAGAAACTGAGTCTTCGATGACTTTCCGAATTAATGTATGAGCCTTAATTTCTCTACGCTTGGATTTCTTATGTAAGAAAAATTAAACCCTTATTTGGTTAAACCACTGAAGTCTGGTTTCTGTTACATGCAGTTGCATACAGCCTGATCAACACTGTTCAAATTCTTGCTCTATCATTTTCCACTTGGGTAATGCTCTTTGACCTCAGTTTCCTCATCTACCAAATGGGGTTGAC
>NW_011888797.1:3436631-3448171 GCF_000151845.1 Pteropus vampyrus | reverse complement strand
TGTCTTTTGTTCCGCGCTTTCTCTCTTCTTGCTTCCTGACAGATGTAATACCTGGAGGCTGGAGCAGCCATATCCTGACCATGATGTTAACAGCCACACACTAAGGATGGTGTAGCTGGAAGCTAGAAAGAAACTGAGTCTTCGATGACTTTCCGAATTAATGTATGAGCCTTAATTTCTCTACGCTTGGATTTCTTATGTAAGAAAAATTAAACCCTTATTTGGTTAAACCACTGAAGTCTGGTTTCTGTTACATACAGTTGCATACAGCCTGATCAACACTGTTCAAATTCTTGCTCTATCATTTTCCACTTGGGTAATGCTCTTTGACCTCAGTTTCCTCATCTACCAAATGGGGTTGACAATACCTGTCTCTACCTCAGAGGGTTGTTGTGAAGATTAAGTGCAATAGATAACACATATCAAAGTATTAGCATAGTATCTGACACGTGGAAGATGTCAATATGTATTAGGTATTATTATTATTATTAGGAATTTAGTTTTGGCGCCATTGCCTGATGTGTCACTGTGTTTTCTCATGCTCTGATATTCAAGTTAATTTATCTTTTTAAAATCCAAAAGATGATCAGATATTTATACAATTTATGTTGAGATAGCATTTGACACATCATATATTTCCCGTCTGTTGCATATGTACTTAGTCCATGGACAAATTGTTAAATCAAGAAAAAAGCCAAATACAAACTGTTAAATATCACTGGATTATGATCTGGGTGGCTGTTTCTATTTCCAGAGGGACAAAGAAACTGGACTTTTTTAGGGGAAAACAAGCCATAATTTGAATTGAGTTCACTGATCTGAGTATTATAGTCATGCCTCCCTTAGGCTCTTCTAGACTGTGACAATTTCTCAGGCTTTTCTTATTTTTGATGGCATTGACTATTCTGAGGAGTACTGGTCAAGCATTTTGTAGAATGTCCCTCAGTTAGAATTTTTATGTTGCTTTTTTATGGTTAGACTCGGGTTATAGGTTTTGAAGAGGAAGATCACAGGGGAAAAGTTCCATTCTCATTGCATCATATCAAGGGTAGATACTATCAACATGGTTTAGTACTGATGTTAACGTTGATCACTCAGCTGAAGTGGTGTTTGTCAGGTTTCTCCACTGTAAAGTTATTCTTTTTTTCCCCCTTTCCATGCTGTACTCTTTGAAAGGAAGTCTCTATGGACAGCCCACACGTAAGAGATAGAAAGTTATGGTCCACTTATTTGAGGAATATTGCATCGCTTGCTTGTTATTGCCGTTTTAAGTTATTAGTGTTTTGGTTGATTTTGTATCCAGTGATCTCCTTGAACTTTATTAGTTCTTTTAGTATTTTGCATGTCTTGGATTTGTATTGTAAATCATTACATCATGTAATTATAAAAATCTTGCCTTTCTCTTTTAGTCTTTATATCTAATTTAAAAAAAAAATTTATGTTGGAAAGGACCTTCAGGACTGTATCAGTCAGCTTTCATCAGGTTATGATATGATAAGAAACACTTCCAAATCTCAGGGGTTTACAAAATCAGAGGTTTATTTCATGATCACATTTACCCATCAGCAGCAGGTTGGGTGTGGTTGGCTACAGCTCTCTCTCCTTTCTTCTGGGATCCAGGAGGAAAAAGCAGCCTCATCTGAGAAATAGCCTTCTTATGGCAGAGAAAAATGATTGATGGCAGAACCACATAATAATTCTTAAAGATTCTTGTTGAATTTGGCATGGCTAAACTTGATAACAATGGGGCAGGAAGCCCATTCTGCTCCACGAAGAGTCCCAGGTGACACTTCTTCAGAGATGGGCCTGGTAGAGTGGACAGAGAATAATTAGAGAGGGTATCATAATCTTCTGCAAATACTGTGAATAATAATAATGATGAGAGTAGGTTGCCTTGTCTTTTTCCAATATCAAAGGAAATGAGTGAAAAGTTTGTCATTAAGTGTAATGCATTTTACTGTTTTTTGACAGGTAGCTTATTATCAGGTTAAATAATTTTCTTCCTATTTGTAGTTTTAACTTTTTAAAAATATTATGTTGGCATTGAAATTTATTAAAATTTTTCTGAGGTGAATGTTTACTGAGATGAACATCTAATTTTTCTCCTTTAGTCCATTAACATGAATTAAATGGCTTTTAAAAATGTTTATGTTGCTTTTTTTTTTTCTTTCGGAAAAAAGAAAACCTACTTGATCCTGATGTATTTTTAAATATTCTATTGAATTCAGCTAGTTAATATATTATTTGGGATTTTTGCATCTATTTTATTAAATGAAAATAGTCTATAAGTTTTCTCTTTTGTTTGGTATAAACTGATAGCCTCATAAATGAATTGAGCTGCTTTTCTTATTTTTTGGTGTTCTGGAACAACTTACCAAAGTCAGGATTATTGGTTCCTTTGAAATCTGGAATAAAACTATCTGAACCTAGAACTTTTATTTTGAAGGGAAAGAAAGGGATCTTATGCATACAATTTTAATATCTATAATAGATTGGTGCATTCAAATTTTTTGTTTCTTCTTGTGTCAATATTGGCTTTTTACATGTTTTCCAAAAATTAATGTGTTTAATATAGGTTTCAAAATTATAAGATTATTCATGATGTTTTTTATGATTTAACAGATATCTCTTATAGCCTATTTTCCTAATTCTATCAACTTGTTTTATTTTGATCAGATTTTCAATAAAATTAGTATTCTTAATGCTTCTAGATAAATTACCAACAGAAATAAGTTTCTCCTTTTCAAATTATTAACCATAAGAACATGAATATGTAGGAGATGCCAATGAAAATATAGAGTTGGTATTTAAGGATTGAAATTCAACTGAACGTAGGTAAGGCATTTACTATAAATGTTTCAAATAACATTTGGAAAATGTTATTGGGAAAAAGAGAATTGTTTTATCCCCCAAATTATCTTTTTTCTCATGAAAGAAAACTCTAAAATGTGCTAAATGTGGATAGAACCAAGCAGTTAAGAAATCAGGAGGAGAGAGAGTTCAATCCTGGCATATCAGTTAGGACCTTGGAAACTAACAAAAACCAATTTCAAATTGAGCATAAGTGCTTGGCTAGATCAAAAAAAATAACAGCTGGAAACTTCAGTTTATCACATTTAAACATGCTGTATTTCTGTTTTTTTCAGACAGCAAATATTAAACCTTGAGAAGATTTCATTTATTCAGAACATTTGAAACTGTTCAAAACAATGTGCATGCACGCACGCACACACACACGCACATCTCCCCCAGCTCCCCAAAAAACAAACATCTTTTTCTATGCCCAGATGAACCAATTTATGACAAATCACATTCCCAAATTAGTCACAATGATAAAGGATGGCAAAGAAAGAATGACCCTTATGGCCAGTTATAGCTCTGCAGACTGCAAAATGAAGAGGCCTAACTTGAGACTTCTAAGGAGAAGAGAAAAAAATTATTAAACTCTTCATATATACCAAGTGTTACACATATATAATACTCACCACAACCCAAGGAGATAGGTTTTATTGTTCTCAGTTTGAAGATGAGTCTGAATTTAAAGAAGAACCCAAGGTTAACCATCTCTTACGTGAAGGACCCAGGAACATTAGATCCACGACACCCAAGTATATGTATAAGAGCGACACTGAGTTTGAATCTTGTTCTGCCACTTGACAACTGTGTGGCCTTGGATATATTACTTAACCTCTCTGTGTCTCAAATTCCCTATCTGTAAAATAGACTTACTAACAGTACCTCCTCCTAGGGTGGTTGTGAGGATTAAGTAAATGAATATATAATAAAGCACTCAGGGTTTCTGGCCCTGAGTAAACCTTCAATAATATTTTGTCACGAATCTGGAAAGGAGAGAAACTTGGGAAGCATAGGAGGGCACAAGGATGCTGGCCGAGGAATTCTCTTGACCTTGGACGGCACACTGAATACTCACCATGGGGTTGTAAAAAGTCCCGTTTGTTTCTGCTTTCCCTTCTTGGACTTTAACTTTCTAGTTAAAATGGCCGACATGAAGAGACATCCCACAAGTTCGTCAGTCTGAAACTGCAGCTATATTAATACTGCCACAGACCTGAGAAATAATCTAGTAAGAGACAAGTACTTTTCTTTTTCTGCTTCCCATTCCCCTCTCTTCCTTCTCTCCCTCCTCCTCCTTCTTCTCCTCTTCTCATTCTGCTTTTCCCCAATTTCTGGTTTCTTGAATTAATTTAATCATCCTATTCTCACCCCATCTCCTTATTCTTACCTTTAGACCTTTAGACTCAGGATTCTGTATATTAATAAACTTGACAGGTTTTTAGTCATGACATTAGGAATTAAAAAGTCTAGACCTTTCATTTCATAGATCAGAAAATGTGCCTGAAGATTGAAATGACGTGCTCTAGATTACGGAGTTGGTGGTAGACCTAAAATGACATAGTTAGGACATGTCCTCTAGCAGTTAGAGTGGCGTGCTCTCCATTATAGCAGAGTGTGGCTAATATTCAATGCTGTATTTATTTTACAATTATTATTAAAAATCCATCAATACATTCATTAAAATTTTATTTATAGTTTCAATAATTGCTGTTATGTTAATAATAATCAGTTAATGTTCAATTAATATTATTATGTACTAAGTATATTAGTACACAACGCATTCTTATTCTTTTGTTATTACCTTTTATTTTGTTTAACCTTAGTGATCATAAGTGGAAACAGAGGGCCATGCTCTTTGCCTTATCAAATTGACCCTGGGCAAAGGCTTCCCTGTGGTCTGCAATGGGTTGGTGGTGGATCCAGGCTGGAAACATGAATTCTAGCTCCCAGATGGTCTGATACCGAGTCATGTCTATATAGATAGAATGACTAATATCCTACCAGCTAAACTTCTCAGGGTCGGAGATGTGGGGAGGAAAACAACCTGGGTTAAAAATATTCTTCTAGTTAGTATGTGATAGGGAACACAAAGGTAGCATAAAAATAAAGGGGAACAAATGAGCAAGCTAGACTTTATGTGTGAATAGAATGAACGTGTGATTTATTGAAAGTGAAGAGCCTGGTAAAGTACTGAGAAGAAAGCACATCTGGGTGACAGTTGAGAGACAGAAAAGACAGTTCATATGCTAGTCAGGAGGCCTGAGCTGTCCTCAGCATGGACTCTAGCTCGCTATGTGTCCTGTTGTTATGGATCTAAGTTACTTACCCTTTCTGGGTCTCAGTTTTCTCCTAGGAATAAGGAAGAGTTCAGACTCCTGGGTCTCTAAATTATCTTTAGAGAAAAAGGTTTTCAAATATTCAAAGTCTACAACTTTATCTAGTCTTGATCTTCTTCTATTTGTTATGATTCTACTTTCTGTGGGAAAAAGAACCCCACTACAGTCTCTATATCAGGTGTCAGAGGTAATGCGTTAGAAAATAAGAGAGTTCTTTATTAGAAATGTATACTTTGTATAACCGATAATCAAAATCTAAAGTTTTAATTTTTCAAAGCTCTGTTAGAATCTTCAATCTCTCTTTTTCTTCTCCTCCTCCCCTTCTTTTCTCTTTCTCAATCTCTCCCCTCACCTCATCTAGTAGACATGCTTTCCATTCCCTTTGTACCTGGTGAACTCCTCCTGATCCTCTAAAACCCATCTTCAGTGTGACCCCCTCTGGGAAGCGTGACCTTCCTCTTTCCATTCCTAGAGTGGGTAGCTCCTTTTCTGTGCTCACACAGTACTTAGATCACGTTTCTGCCACAGTACCCACCATGTTGTATTATAAATATTTGCTGCCAAATGCTAATTGATCCCATGACTCCCCTGCTCGATATCTTTCAGGGACTTCTCATTAATTACAGGATAAATCCCATGGTGCTTAGTCAGAAATCTAGACTCCTTTGCGGTATAAAACCCTAAGTTAGAACCTGCCATTTCCTATCTTACCATTCATACTTTCTTCCTGAGTTCTAGACATAAAGCTGGCATGTTGGACAGGGCTATGTTACATCTTTGCCAGTTCAGATGTCTCCACTCCCAGGAGCCTTCTCCTGAGCTTGTTCCGCTCCCCAGGTGGGCCCTCCATGCTTTCCCATGTCAGTCCTGGCACCATTACTACAATGCTGAGCATACTGCATTGGGTTTGTCCCTCCCTCACCAAACCATGATTTCAGGGGAGAGGCTGGCTCTTCTATCTGTGTATCTCCAACACTCAGCTGAGGGCCAGGTAGTTTTTAGGTGCTCAATAAATCCTGGTTGAATTTAATAAGTTAAGAACAGCCATTGCCAATGATGCTTCTGATAAGAGTCATTGCACGCATATTAGAAACTGATTTATAAAGTCGTAATAGGATAACAGAAAAGATGACCTGTAGACAGGAGAAGTTAATGAAACAGACCGATTCTAAAAACCCCGATTATAATCAGTACTATTATTATTATTATTCCGAGTTTTGGAGGGTGAAACATAATACGAGCGTGCCCTGTTCAGTGCGGTAAGCTTGGGGCAGAGCACTTCCGCTGTGCCTGGCTCAGGTGCTCCCTCCAAATGAAGCTGCAGCCACATTTCACCTTTGCTTTTCTTCATCGTTTGATTTCTTAGGCCATTTATTTGCTTCCGGTGACCGGTTCTCTCTCAACTCTGATTTCTTATTTGACCTCAGCAGGTGTAATATCATATTTTGAGGTCGTGTATGATTGTTTTTAAAGCCACAGTTCATTTTGAAGGCTGCAAAACTAACAGAGACCCTTAAAAATACCACAAAGATAATGAAGACCAAAAGTAAACAGCTCTCAAGTTGTAGTCAGAAGTCATTTCCCCCTCGTTTCTGGTTACTCTCCCTCTTAATTCCTGGCAGCCCTGCGATCTGGGAGCTCTGGTCGCCAGCACCAAATGGTAATTTATCATCTTTCTTGGCAGGCTTCCTGCTTCATCCTGCACCTGCCTTCCTGAAAGAAAACAAGACATCAGATACTTATTCAAATAATGGAATAGCTGATCAACTAGGTCTCCACACAATAGCGAGTTATCCATGATAAAAGAACAACTTTTTCATGCATTGTATGTGACACATGCATCCTTTCTCTTAAGATTTATGAACCCATGACTATTAGTATTGTTAACATAATCAAACCTTTTACAGCCTCACTTCGAAGCTTAAACTTATTATCAATTGGCTGCTGGAGGGGAGTCAATCAATTTCATAAATGCTTAAACGCCTGCACACTCTTTGAATCAGGGGAAAATCCATGTCAAGAGCTCATTTTTCCCCAAGTCAAATGCAACCAAATCTTGCTTACAAGTTTAGGAGGATTTACGATTCGGACAGTCACTCTTAAAAGATATTATATGGCTTAATCCTGAGCGATTTTCAAAAAAATCACTCTTCCTTTTTATTAACAAAATGGTAGTTACAAAATAGTCATGGAGCTATAAAAGATAGCATAAGGAGTACAGTCGAGAATATTGTAATAACTGTGTACAGAGTTAGATATGTACTAAAGTTATGGGAGTGATCACTTCGTGAGGTATATAGATATCTGGTCACTATGTTGTACACCTGAAACTAAGATAATATTGTATGCCAACTATCATTGGAAAATAATATTATTTAAAAAATCACTCTTCCTTTTTTATTCCTGAATCCTAGTGAAAGAGCAGGCCACTAAGGGAAAAAAATGAATGAAACAGACTCTGCTAATACCATTTAGAATTAAGTCCCCAGTTTGTGAAATGTGTGTACGTGTGTGTGTGTGTGCACGCTCATTATTCAACAAACTATTATTATGTACCTATTAACTAGGCATCATGCCAGTCCCTGAATATACTAGGGTGAATGAGACAGAAGCTCTGTCTTCAGGATGCTCCAATCTATGCATGGATGATGACATATAAACAACTTGCTCTAATTAGAATGATTTAATTGCTAAGTACAGAGGGGTAAAAAAAAAAAAAAAAAAAAGGAAAGAAAACACGAGAAAAGAAAAGAAAAAGTTTATTAGATTTTTGTTGCTATTATCCAGGCCAGAACTTCTATGATCATTTATTTTTTACAATATGTGGTGAAAATACAGAGGAAGATGTATGTATGCTTAATGCACTATTAATTCCTTTTTCTTGTATATTTTTCCTTCATTGTTATTTTGAAAAGCTTTTTTTGAAATGCAGATCAAAGTCTCATAGAGGAAGACCTGTATCCTAAGAATTAACTCAAGTTCAGTCTTGGCCCTTTTACTTTGAATTTTCTTTATATCAGAGAAATTTCAGAAGTTGCAGACACACCTGAAGTCACCTTTGTTCTCTTATTTCACTCCTCACTGTCCCTCCCTCTCTAGAGGTAACTCATATGCTGAATCTGCTGTATCCTTCTTTCAGTTCATGTGTTTATAAATTTACCCCACTTTCTATTCTTTGCATTTATCATATGTAAAATGAAGCCATTAAGACTAGCTGTGCTTTCTATCCCATGGAGCTTTTTTGAGCATTATAGCAGATTCTGATGTGAAAGTGCTTTTTGAGCTGTTGGAATGTTATTATTATCTTTTACATCGCTGTTGGAATGTTATTATTATCTTTTAATAATTCTAATTATATTTATAAACAACTGTGATACTGCTTATGTGCTTATAACTTGCATAAATCCACACACACACATACACACATTACAACTGCCTTTTTTTTATCCTTAGTACTGGGCTTTGATATCTCCCCATGTCGTGTTGTTACTAGAATAGGTGCCTGACCCACAGTGGGAGCTCAATCAATGTTTACTGAGGACATGGTGTCTCTCTTTCCCTTAAACACTCAGCAATGTCTGTTTTCATTGCTGCTGACCCCTCACTGCCTGGCACGGTGTTGGTGAATTGACTTGAAGGGGAGGAAGCTTCCTGGGATTGATGGCATGTGATCTGGAACTGGAAGGAGATGCAGGGTATCCACAGGTGAGTGAAGTATGGATGAGCGCTGCAGGGTGAGGCATGTGGGAAAAAGCCGGTGAAGCCGAAAACAGCCACTCCTTGCTTCTACTCTGCTGTGTACGCTTCTGCTTCTTTGTAGATCTGGGTTTGAAGGCATTCCTAATTAGCATATATCTTTTTAATAGCTATATTTTCTTTGTAGTCAAGTTGCAAAGCAAAATGGCTGTCAAAGTTTAGGGTAGTCATGGTGTGGCCTTCCTTGGAATTTTCCCCAGATACCCTAGAAGGTTATTTTTTTCTACTTTTTACACCTGGTGTGCTGTTTGATAGTGTGACACCTGGTGACTGAAATTTTTTCTAGCTCTCCAGCTGCTCACGAAATATGTTATTTCTTTAATCTAAAAATACTCTACTGTGTAGAATAGACAAGAACCAAATTAAAATATTTAAATAGTCAAATTAAGTAAGAAGCAGTCAAGATTAACCTGGGCTCCATCTGACTATTGTTTTTGTATAGCCCTAGCTCTAGAGAGGAAATGGAGAGAAAGGCCCACTTTTGCACATGCTTATCTTGACTGAGTTGACAGTCCCTTACTTTGATTTTTTGTTATTTTAATTTCTTCAGAATTTAAAAACCACGAAGGGATATAAAGATAGCTATTTTAACTGTAGAGGGGGAAAAAATGCCAAAGGGGTGATCTAGATAATTTAATAGAAATTTCTCATCCCTGACATCCAAGATAATTAGGTATATACATGTTCTTCTAAATGAAAGCCATCAGCTAGATAGTCTAGGGCTGGGCCATCTGCCCTATAACGTAAAGATACAGACACAAATACAACCAATCCTGTCGATTTTGTTTTATGGGATTTCCTTCTATTTTGAATATCTGCTTTTCAGAACTTTGGTATCATTTCAAAATAAAAAAAATATTTTCCTATATAATGCTCACAGTTTAATCTTAAAGAGACCTCTTCAATAATTCACTTGTTTAATGATTTTAGAAGCTTTTTGTAGAAGTTAATAAAAGAAAGACACAGTGCCTGTCCTCAAGGAGTGTAAACCCTACCACAGATGATGTTGGTAAACTTGTCTGGGCCAAGATCACGTTCTTTGCTTGCAAGTCTGGTAGATTCCAAGGTGCGAGGGGTCTCCCCACCAAATACTAGTGAGAAAGATTTCTTGTTAAGATGACCATCAAAAGTAGCCATGGTCAACAGACCTCTCAAGATAAGAAGTTCAGGCATGGTGGTAACAGAATTGTTGCAACAGCTCGTGTCCTATAAAAGTCAGAATAAACAAACAAATAAGCCTAAGAAATTTCCAAAGGGTGATAGTGGGCAGTGTGTATGGAGTTTATTTTCTCCATCAGATGCTGGTTCCTGCCCTCTCCCCCTGTCATTTCCATGTGAGTCTCAGTGTCCACATATCCTTGGAATAACTCCTGCTAATGTCATTATGTTCAGCATCTTGACATCAGTCAATGACATTTGTAAAATGACACTTTTCTACTACATGGATTTCTTTTGAGCATCAGATAAGATACCGGATGTGACACTACTTTGTTAATTTAAAATTGCTATTGAAATAATTTATTACTTTATTATACAATTCTAAGTCTATTAGAATAGGACAGAATGAAATAGAATCAAAATGTGTAAGGCACTTATCTGCCACTTTGGTAGAAGGTAAATAGGGCAGGGACATAATCGGTCTTGTTTATTGTCACATCCCTGGTATCTCACATTGTGCCTGACACATAGAAGTTGCTCAATAAATACTTGCTAAAAGAAACCAAGTACTGCAAAGAATGAGTGACAGTGTTGCTTGGGACCATATGCATAGATAGCCGGATAAATAAGGGAGGGAAGGAGATACCATAAAAGATGAAAATAATCATCCAATCAAATGAAAGCACCATAGGGTTGGAATGTGTTTTAGCTTTTGACTTTAACTTTTGAGTTATGAATAAATACAATTATTTTTTAGCTCTTACCTCTACCTGTCTTCTATTCTCCTACGAGATAGAACCTGCAAATTCCAGTCTTTAAGCAAACCAGTCAAGCCAAAAGATCGAATATCAAGAAAAGTTGTGTATTGTTGAATGGGAAACATCAGGCTAAAGGAATTTATAGGTTAAATAGTTTGGAATATTCAACATGGCATTAAAATCCATTAGTCAGTCAGCTAATAAATACGTGTAGAGGGCTGACTGTGTACTCGGACTCTGTTGAGGACCACGGGTGCCAAGGTCATCATTTTGTAAATCATGGAAAAACACAGAGGACATGTAACCTACCCTCAGATCTGGTGGTAGAGGATGGGAGAGAAAATGGCCCCGCTCTCATAAGGAATGGCCACTGAAGACAGCCAGGTTTCAGATAAAGAGCAAAAGTGAAGGGGATATTTAAAGAAGAGATTGAGGAGAGATGATATTTTGCTGCTGATCAAGCAGCCTTCCCCAGGCTGCAGTGGAGGGGTTTGGAGTCACAAAGGAGCATGAGAGATTGGGTCAGACTGGGGGATCCAATATAGGACATAGAGGAATGAGATTCTGACTTTTATGGGATGATCCAGGATCATAAATAGATATGCAGGGGCATGATGGGATTAGCTTATGACCTCACATGCAGGTTAAGGTTTTAAGGCTGAGAGTAGTGGAGGGG
>NW_011888797.1:3433580-3436581 GCF_000151845.1 Pteropus vampyrus | reverse complement strand
TTTAGGAATAGAATATTACTGTTCAAAGTCTGGTATAGATCTAATTTTATTTCCTTTATAAGTTGCATGATCTTTTTTTCTAAATGCCTAAAGATTTTTCTCTAAAGTTTATTGATTTTACTAGAATTTTCCTGAAAATTGGTCATTCTGTGTCAGTATGTACAATGTTTCAATATGTAGTTTCACATATTTTTAATTTCAGAGAAGTAGTCTTTAATCAAAAATGTTTGTATTTATTTTTTTCTTTGCTTTGGTTTTATTCTTCAGGGACTCTAGTTCTTTCCTGAGTTCTATTATTTGAGTTCTCAGCTTTAAAAATTCTGATTTATGATGTTTTTTCATGCTTTGTATAATTTTCCTAATGTCTTTTAACTAATTTTGAAATAGCAAGTTGCATGTTGGTCTGCTTGTGGACAGGTTTGTCTGGCATGCTTATATCATCTCTAGAAATGTTACTATGCTCTTTATTGTCTCATTTCTTATTATAACTTTGTATGAGATTGATACTTCTTGACATTTCTCTGTTGCTCATTTTTACATGAAATTAGTTTTCCTAATCTTTTAGAATGACACAGGATTCAGGAAAACTTTTCTGGTGTCACAAATCTCCCTTTTCTTTCCTTCCTTCCTTCCTTCCTTCCTTCCTTCCTTCCTTCCTTCCTTCCTTCCTTCCTTCCTTCCTTCCCTCCCTCCCCTTTCTTTTTAATCTTATATTTAAAAATATGACCACTTGCTTCCTGAAATCTCATGCCACTTGGGTCTGAATCTTCTTTCTTTTTAAAATCTTAATTTCCCCTAAATAGCTCAATTTTATTCTAGTATTTTCCCCACAGTGTGGTTCCTATATTAGGAAGAAGCCTATTTCAGTTTTGAGAATTAATAAGGGTAATGCTGCGCCAACCTTACTTAGTACTAGAGACAGAAAATCCATTCTGTTTCATCTGGTTTCATCTTAGTACTAGAGACAGAAAATCCATTCTGTTTCTCAAACTGGCCCACTGTGCTTTCTGGTAAGTAACAATAACTGTTGGCACTTTGGGGGTTCTGTTTACCAGTAAACACGACACTATTTGCTTCCTTCTTCTCCCTACTTTATCCTGCAGTGTTGCCAGTTCCATGCAAGTCTCGTAGCTGTTGGTGGTTTGTCCCCATTTGTTTGTATTAGGGGAATACCTAGTTGGCTAGTTTTGTTGCAAATGTTTTCTATGCATCTTTGATTTTACTATTAATTTCTATCTGCTTTAACTGAGGATTCAAAAAGATTGAAAATTATGCTGTCACTATAACTCCAATCTCTAGATTGAACTTTAAAGACAATAATTACAACAAATTCAGTTACATATTCTTTATTTAGGCAGAAATTTTTGACTTAAAGTAGTAGAAAAAATATGTCATGCAATTATAAATCAAAATATAATTGGTATCACAATATTGATT
Source organism: Pteropus vampyrus (assembly GCF_000151845.1). Taxonomy (NCBI): domain Eukaryota; kingdom Metazoa; phylum Chordata; class Mammalia; order Chiroptera; family Pteropodidae; genus Pteropus; species Pteropus vampyrus. The sequence goes on along the minus strand of NW_011888797.1, from coordinate 3,435,144 downwards.
TCAAATTAAATAGCCCTTAAGATAAAAAAGGAACATTATTAGTAAAAAAAGAATATCATTACATAGAAAACAATTCATCAGGAATATATAATCATGTACCTGTACAGATTCTCCTAAGAAAAATAAACCTCAGAAATATAAAGGGCAAAAAACTGAGTGAAATTGCAAGGAGAAATTGACAAACCTATAATTTAAATGGGTAATTTTTTTCACATATTACTTCCATATACAACAAAGTTGGTCTAGTGTGTGTGTGTGTGTGTGTGTGTGTGTGTGTGTGTATAAAATCCTGAATAAAATAATTTCAGAATACATTTTTTAAAGATACATGGAAATTTACAAAACATGAGCCTATAGAAGTTCACAAATGAAAAATCAATAATTACCAGAGTTGATATTACACAGACCACATTCTCCAACCATGAAGCAAAAGAATTGAACAAAAAGATCATCCCTCTTCCCAATTCCACATGCTTGGAAATTTTTTAAAAATACCCATAAAATGTTATGAAACAAAGAAGCAATATAATAAAAGTTTACAATATTTGGAACTTGAGAAGAAAAACACATAGCAAAACTTTATAGGATGCAGCTAAAGCTGTAGTCTTAAATGCATATATCCAAAAAAAAAAATTCACAGAATGAACTCAAGAAAGAAAAAAATAACATTTCAAAGTAACAAATTAATAAAATAGAAAAAAAAGTGGATTTTAAGATTCATCAAGTAGACAACAAAACTCTAGCAAGACTGTTATTCTTATAGAGTTCACACAACCCTGGTGCACCTTTTTAAGATTTTTATTTTGAACCTGGTATACGACAACATAGAAAGAATCATGGCATATTTTTAGAGACTCTTTAATACCACCCTAAAGGCTGCATCCCTCTTGCACGAAGATTTCCTTACGTAAATTTGCTGCTTCTGCTCTCAGGAAAATATCACATGCACACTGCATGGCAATCTTTAAGTAATTACAACAAAATCCAGTTTCTGGTAAAAAGTTATCCTCTAAAGGATTCTTGGTTCTACAAGTGCATTCTCAATTCAGTTCCTTTAAACAACAAGTTTCTCCAGTGCATTTAAGCTGTGATGCAATTTTTACAACTTTTGAGGAATACGATTTGTCTAGATAATGAATTATTCTTATGTAAACTGTACATGCAATGCTAATTCAAATACTGAAATCCTAAAGAAGAAAAGCTTTTCTTCTTAAAGCCAGACATGTGGACTTGCATGATCCTGAGAGCGGATACCTCCTTCAGTTTTGAACTCTATGCTCCTTGCTCTCTTCACTCTAGTCCTGGTTCTGGATCCATCTTCGTCTTTTCTAAAACCGCTCTTAACCTGTGGTGTGGTCAGCCATGGAGCAGGGGAAGTAATTACATCACTTGAACACAGTCTCAAAGGTAGTAGCTTTCAGGCGTTTTTCATGGCAATATATGAGTCTGATGAATGTCAGGTCTGCGATGTGGAGACTTGGAGAGTGCAGCGGGAGAGCAGGGTCAGCTTGCAGTATGTGATGGGACATCAGCGTCAGGCAGTGAGGCCTGAATTGCTACTTGC
>NW_011888797.1:3431281-3433530 GCF_000151845.1 Pteropus vampyrus | reverse complement strand
CTGCTAATGTCATTATGTTCAGCATCTTGACATCAGTCAATGACATTTGTAAAATGACACTTTTCTACTACATGGATTTCTTTTGAGCATCAGATAAGATACCGGATGTGACACTACTTTGTTAATTTAAAATTGCTATTGAAATAATTTATTACTTTATTATACAATTCTAAGTCTATTAGAATAGGACAGAATGAAATAGAATCAAAATGTGTAAGGCACTTATCTGCCACTTTGGTAGAAGGTAAATAGGGCAGGGACATAATCGGTCTTGTTTATTGTCACATCCCTGGTATCTCACATTGTGCCTGACACATAGAAGTTGCTCAATAAATACTTGCTAAAAGAAACCAAGTACTGCAAAGAATGAGTGACATTGTTGCTTGGGACCATATGCATAGATAGCCGGATAAATAAGGGAGGGAAGGAGATACCATAAAAGATGAAAATAATCATCCAATCAAATGAAAGCACCATAGGGTTGGAATGTGTTTTAGCTTTTGACTTTAACTTTTGAGTTATGAATAAATACAATTATTTTTTAGCTCTTACCTCTACCTGTCTTCTATTCTCCTACGAGATAGAACCTGCAAATTCCAGTCTTTAAGCAAACCAGTCAAGCCAAAAGATCGAATATCAAGAAAAGTTGTGTATTGTTGAATGGGAAACATCAGGCTAAAGGAATTTATAGGTTAAATAGTTTGGAATATTCAACATGGCATTAAAATCCATTAGTCAGTCAGCTAATAAATACGTGTAGAGGGCTGACTGTGTACTCGGACTCTGTTGAGGACCACGGGTGCCAAGGTCATCATTTTGTAAATCATGGAAAAACACAGAGGACATGTAACCTACCCTCAGATCTGGTGGTAGAGGATGGGAGAGAAAATGGCCCCGCTCTCATAAGGAATGGCCACTGAAGACAGCCAGGTTTCAGATAAAGAGCAAAAGTGAAGGGGATATTTAAAGAAGAGATTGAGGAGAGATGATATTTTGCTGCTGATCAAGCAGCCTTCCCCAGGCTGCAGTGGAGGAGTTTGGAGTCACAAAGGAGCATGAGAGATTGGGTCAGACTGGGGGATCCAATATAGGACATAGAGGAATGAGATTCTGACTTTTATGAGATGATCCAGGATCATAAATAGATATGCAGGGGCATGATGGGATTAGCTTATGACCTCACATGCAGGTTAAGGTTTTAAGGCTGAGAGTAGTGGAGGGGTGAGAAGGTCCTCGCTAGGAACACAGGACCAGGCGGCCAGGGGGAGTTATAATCTTCTTGGAGCATTTATGGCTCTATGGGTGCCCTGCCCCCACCCAAGTTCAGTCCTGGTAGGAAACATAACACGATGGCAAGCCAGGAGTGAAGAGATCATTACAAAGTTTACATAGAGAGGTCTTGTGGCTTCACTTAAATCAGTCTTTTTTCTTGTGGGTGACTGTTCAGCGTGGCCACCTACTGGGCCTACTTTGACTAGAAGATACTCTTTTTAGGATAATATTCTTTTTCACTTCCCTCATTATACATTTATATATGTTTGTTTTATAGAATTGAATAGTCAGATAACATAAAAGAAGAAAATTAAAATCACTGGTAATCCTACTACTCAGAAATAACCACAGTTATGATTTCGATCTATTTTCTTCAAACTTGGATGTCCTACTGTACACATTTAGCTTCATTTTACTAAATGAACTTAGACCGTATGCAACTTCATTTTTTAAAACTTGACATTATATGAAGTACATTTTGCTGCATGAATACACATCTTTTGACTGTATAATATTCTACTAGATAGGTATAGCATAACTTATGGTTGGACATTTTGATAAAAAGCCTGCAATATATAGTCTTGCACATGAATCCTTGTTTGTATCTCTAACCATTTTCCTGGAATCCCCAAAAGCAGAATTATTGAATCAAAGGGTACAAATAATTTTAAATTTCTTGATTGTGATTATAAACATTCTTACTACAGATTTCTTTCTCTTCTATTAAAGTAGAATCACTATGACAAGCGGTAACCGGTAACTATTTCTAGGTGTAAGTGCTGTGCTCTGTTGATTTCTCATGTATAAATATACTAGAGATTTTAAAAAGCATCTCACGACAGGGGAGTACTGGCACCAAGGTCAGAAGATCTGGATTTTGGGTCCCGTTATGGCACTAACCAGCTTTTTTCTCTTAGGTCTGACACTACTTTTGCAAACCCTTGCAAAATTTCTTGTCTTCTCTAAAATAAGTGTGT
>NW_011888797.1:3422982-3431231 GCF_000151845.1 Pteropus vampyrus | reverse complement strand
GTGGAGACTTGGAGAGTGCAGCGGGAGAGCAGGGTCAGCTTGCAGTATGTGATGGGACATCAGCGTCAGGCAGTGAGGCCTGAATTGCTACTTGCTAATACACGTACAGCTCTAAGTGTTTAAACATATAGAGTCATTTAATCCTCAATAGTAAAAGACTAATGTTATTATTATCCCATTTTACAGCTTGTTCAAGGTCATAAAGTTACTAAGTGGCAGAACTAGGATTGGCGCACAGCTAGTCTTTGTTCTCAAGCTCACTGATCAAAAGCTAAAGTCTTTCCAATGTCCCACTAACTGAAGATGCAGGTCCCACATCCAAGTTAGCTGTTTGGATTTTAGAATCTAGCTATACTGCAACCCTTCATTAGAAAACTAAGGTCCAGCTTATAGCTCCGATGTCTAGAGCTGAATTGAATCCTCATCCAGTGTTTCTCCATGTCTATCCTCGTCACATTTCCCAGTGGGAAGCTGTGTGTTCTCTTATGGACGTATGTATGCCCTACCCTCTCAAGTCAGCCAGGGACACGATTATTTCGTCTTTTTGGTAATGGTGAAAGTCTGCTCATTCCAGAGCACCTTGCCACACTCTATACGACTAGAAGCCGATACTGTCCCGATTGACACTTAGTGTGCCTCAATAAAGGTCTATCGATGAATGAGTTCACGAATTGATAGGGCACCAGTGTGCTAGGTGTTGTGCTAGTGGTCCTGGTAAAGACCATAAAGGTTGAGAAGATCCCATCTATCTCCTGTAAGAGATCATATTTTAGTGAGGAGCTTTTGAAAGAATGTCATACTCTCAGAGCATGGATTTTGAAATTAGATCTGATTCACCCTACTGTCTGTGTGGCCCTCAGCAAGTTATTTCACTAGTTTTATTCTCCATTTATTCATCTGTGGAGCTGGTATGATAATGTTACCTACCTCATCGATGTGTCAAGAGGTGTAAATGAGATCATGCTTGAAAGACCCCAGCAAAACGCTGGGAAACTTTTGTTTTAAGGATGGGTGTTTTATTTCTCCAAGTGTCTAGATTCATATAGTGGGAAATGATAAACATGTCAGATACTGAGGGCAATGCTCTACCTGCTGAGTTCAGTTGTTGATCCAGCCAGAGTTGCCATGGTGTTCCTGTGGATTCTCAGCAGCATATAAAACCACAGGCTGCTCCCCTTGGGGACACAGCAGTATTCATTCATTCATAAAGGCTGAGGTTTCTCCATGTCTCTCTTCCAGGCATTCCTGTGGCTGAAAAAGACAATGGATCCATGACCCGTTTCTCTCCAAGGGACTCTAGGGCCTTTCCAGCATATCAAATTCTGGAAATATTTCTAAGAAACCCCTCTGTCCCTCAGTGTCTGGTCACCTCAGTACTGCTCTAGCCTAGGAGTAGGGAAGGTCAGGCATTGTTGTCAATTTTGTAGACTTCTTCAGAGTTTTCCTCTCTCTTTCCTGGGTTATCAACATCTTGCATGCCTATGGCTATAATAGCTGGGGTGGGCACAATCTCAAACTATCCCAATTGGAGTGTATCCCAGAACCTCATGTAGGTACTGTTGAAGAAAAGTCTTGCCTTTCCTATTGGATGCAAAGGTGACAGATGCGAGGTTTGGAGCTGCTAAGACCATCTTGCAACCACAAGAAGAAAAGGGAGCCAATGTGGAAGAGGGAAGAACTGAGAGACAGGAAAACCAGGACCTGGTGACATCTTTGGAGCCCCCAACTGAGCCATGCCCCTGAAACAAGCCCTGTCTTTGCTATGTGAGCTGATCAACCTCTTTGCATTTTTATCTCAACCTAGAGTCTTAACTGACCTTCTAAGAAACAAAATATGCTGCAGTCCTTTAAAAAATTAAATACATGCACAAAGATGTCATTGATTTTTTTAATGTGGGGAAAAAATTCATTTACCTCAACCCAGATCATAATTCTAACTATGCAGAAACTGATGTTCTACAGGGTATATCGTTGTGGCTTGAACAAAAAGCTTAGTGGGTGTAACATGACTTTCTTTCTAAATAGCAACCAGCCCTGCTGAGTCAATGTTGACATATGTAACTCTTTCCTGGAAGGCAAGAAAATCTAAGCATTGGCTGGTTTGCTCACTCACCCTGGCTTTTGTTTCCTAATGAACAGGTAATATTAGTCTTTCAGTATGATAACATAAAGCCAACTGATTTGCATCACTTGCTATTGTCTGCTCTATGTGTTTGAGTTTGTTCTCTTATTTAATATGAGCTATACTGAAACTAGGTAAACTCTGTTTGTTCAGCAGCCTCTTATGAGTGCCTCCCTTCTCTCCTGGATTGAGTTGGACCAGAGAAAAGAGAGATGTAGGACAATGTGAAGAAGTTTCCTTAGCTAAAATGGACATTCCCAAACTTTTTGCCACTCCAAGGACTTCCAATAGGATCTTTGGTATCATTAGGAATCTAGGCATTGCAGCCTGGGAATGAGTTGATTGTAGTCTCTTGTTTCATATCTGTGGAGATTCTGGCCCAGGTGGTCTTAGTCACCACTGTCTTTGGCCATGTCTTTGAATCATGGTGTCATATAATTGCCATCCTTATTTATTCTCTGGTATTCATATTTATAAAAATTGATCAATGCTCATCAAGCCCTGCTGTTTCATCATCAGGAAAGTGAAAATAGTTATACGTAACACAGCAGGGTTGCTGTGAGGTTCAAACAAGAAAACATAAGTAAAGAACCTTACTCTCAAACTCCATGAGTATTTACAAGCCTTGATTGCCCTCCCCATACCCACCTCAATCCTCCTCTGACCCATTAAAATTCACCTTACGCCCACACCCTCACTGAAAGCCCTACTCCAGCCTGGGTCCTCCCTCCAGTCTGTGCTTGTTTCCGTGCAGCACAGGTCATGTTATGTTTTATTGGTTCGTTTTCTGATCATTCTTACCCACTAAGCTGTGGGCTATTTCGGAGGCTCAATACTGTCTCCACTGTCTGTATTCCCAGGGAATGAACTATGTCTAGAACATTAGCAGGAGTTCAATAATTGCATGTAAAATGTTAAAAGAAAGAGAGAAGAACTAACTTTTAAAAAGTCAACTATATACCAAGCACTGTTAAAGTCATCTATATACCAAACACTGTCACATTGATTTGAATTATCATTTAGTTTTGAAGACTGCCAGAGAATTTAAATCAAATTATTTCGAGTACTTATCGTTGACTTATCATAATATCAGGTTTGAATAGTATTAAACACCATCATGTTGATTTCCGTAGAGGTAAATGAGTAATGGCAGTATATGCTGAACATTTGATAAGAAAGACTAATTCATTGGATAAATACCCAGAAATGCAATTGCTAGGTCAAAAGGTATATCCACTTTTAATTTTTTGAGGAACTTGCATACTGTTTTTGATAGCGGCTGTACCAATTTGCAATCCCACCAACAATGTGTGAGGGTTCCCTTTTCTCCTCATCCTTGCCAACACTTGTTTTTTGATTTATTGATACAAAGAAAACCAAAACCAAAACAATAATTCATAAAGATTTATGTACCCAAATATTCATGGCAGCACAATTTACAATTGCCAAGAGATGGAAGCAACCTAAATGCCCATCAACAGATGATTGGATAAAGAAATTATGGTTCATATATACAATAGAATATTACTCAGCCATTAAAAATAAAAAAAGAAATCCTACCATTTGCAATGACATGGATGGACCTAGAGGTTATTATGCTGAGTGAAATAAGTCAGGCAGAGACAGATAAATACCACATTATTTCACTAATATGTGGTATCTAAGGAACAAAAAGAACAAACTAATGAACTAATAGACTCACAAATACAGTGGACAATTTGGTGATGGACAGAGGGGAGGTTTGGAGGGCTGGGAGAATGGGGTGAAGGGTTAAAGAAGTACAAATTTGTAGTTGATAGATGGTCACGGGGATGAGGAGCATGGCATAGGGAATGCAGTTAGCACTGATATGTTGGCTAGATGGAGGGCCAGGGGAGGGAGAGAGAAATTGGAGGGATTGTTTTATGAACTATATAGATGTCTAACCAATGTACCATATACTTGAAACTAATTAAAATAAATTAATTTGAAAAAGAAAAATTCATTGTTTTATAAAGACAGCGACGTTGTTTTCTTCTCTTAAATGCTTTTTATAAATCCTGAATTTACATCTCAAAGGAGTTTTAGGTCTTAAGCACAGAACAAGACCCCTTCTAAGGAAAGGAACTATGTCCCAGTGATTAAGAGAACAGATTTTGAAGTCAGAAAGAGCTAAACTGAAGTACTCTCATTGCAAATTATTGCAGCATGAACTTGGCAGATTACTCATCTTTTTGCAAGCTTCACTTTCCTCATCTGTAAAGTGGGGATAATAATGGTACATACCAGATAGGCTTGTTGAGGGGTTGGAATGATAATCTATGTAAAGGGCTGAGTACAGATCCTGGCACCCAATGAACACTTAAGAGCTATTAGTTATATTTAATCTTTATAACTAAGTCTTGCTTAAATTCAGTTATGGCTACGTAATCATTTTAATACAAGCTTTTCATTCTCAATCAGTATCGTCAAGTCCAACCACTAGAGATGTATAGAGAGTGGTTGAGAAGCTCTACCCAGCTGGACTGGGGACAATCAGGGAAGGTCTCCTAGAGAAGGTGATGGGTTAGATTAATCTTAAAGGGAGGAGAACTCATCGGAAAAATAAAAATGATTGGGGTGGGTATATGGAGGACAAACCGGCCTGAGAGAATCAGAGATTCACTTCCATTTTCTCACTTCAACCTCACAGCCTTGAAACATTTTACCCCTGATTGGAATAATGAATAGTTACTTTTCTGGAATTATACAAGAAATCCTGATTTCATAGATGATATGCCCATAACACAAAATTTCCTTGGACGTGAAAAGAATAGAATATTAGACGGATTTCTTCATCAGAGCTTCAATTGTTTTGTGGTGTCTGGAACAAATGAAATGTTTAGTTTTGCTCTATTTTTCAAGCAAGAATGAGTCTGAGCAACTGCAAGGCACTTTGTATTCTGTTGTGCTACAATACTCAAATATCTAGTACATTTTCTCAGTATTATTTGATTAAATATGAACTTGAAATATAACATGATGAGACAATTGATCACATTTTTTAAGGAAAATGGTACTTGTTACAGTGAGAAACAGGCCTTCATTTAACCAAGTTAAGAATTCATGGGCTTGAAATTTCTTATTAAATATCGATTTTATACTTGGTTCTTTTTTAATGATTATAAAATTTTTTTTTGTTTCCTGCAAATCATAGTTTTATCTAGATAAACTAATAAAGGAACTAAAATAAATTATTGAAACTAGAGATAACAAAATATGATCATCTTAATTCAGTTTTTACATCATTAACTATCATATTAAAAATCAAGCCTACCTTCTGAGGAATAAGTAATTAAAATTAAGAAATTTCAGACCCAGAAAATTTCTGTTTTCTTATACCTGTAACAATGAGCCTCTGGGCTCATGCTGAGTAGATAAGAAGGTTTTAAAAATATAGTCCAAATGGTCATTTTAAGCTCTGAATTTTTATTCTTGCCTGCTTTCTCTTTCCCAGATTCAAAGCCTCCATCTGTTGGGCCCGAAAGTGGGTTGTTTACTCTAACCATATGAACAGATAATCCCTTTCTCCCAGGTCTATGTCTTTAAAAAGATATTAAATCTTTGTATGGTTCAACTACTTTTATGACTTCACTTCCAATATTTGGAATGTTTAGGATCCATGGGTTATATACACACTGTAAGCAAACAGTGACATTTTTTAAAAAATCAGTTTAATTAAGTTTGATCACATATGGTACAGAGTCATATGGCCTAAGATTATTTGAATATATTCTGGTAGTCTTCCAAATCCTTTAAATCCTTCCCTCTTAAAATAGAATTAATTACTAAAGAGGTAAATTAAAGTATAGCAAATGTTTATCCAGTGAAGCTTCCCTCAGTAAAAGTCATTTTGATATCCAGTTATGTTGTCTTAAAAGAAACTGATGAAGCAGTTTCATTTGGTATTGGGACCGTTGATATCCTCAGTCACATGACATCTTTCTGCCTCAGTGTTTCTTAAGCAGCTATTTCTTAGAGTTATATAGAATGTTTCTATGTTCTGTTTTTTAAAACGTTATTTAGGATTTACTTTGGCTGAATCTGTAAGCTGGAATCAAATTGACAATTTCGGGATGACTCACAGTATTTGGTTAGCAATCAAATTACTAATGATCACTTCTGTACTGTCAAAACTATGGCCAAATTAAATAACTATGTTCATTATTTTGGCTGCTTTGTTGATTGATTCACAGCTGTCCCACCTGAATGTCCTTCACTCACATTTTGACCTGTACTACTCTTTCGAGGTCCAACTCAAAGGCCACCTCTTCCTTCTAGTATCTGAATTGACCTAGCTGGAAACTCTCTTTCTTCTACTGTCTTAAAGCACTTGGTCTGGGCAGATATTTGGCACTTAGTTGCCAACATACTGCCAAATCCAAGAGTTCTCTGTATGTATGTCCTGTGTCGTACCTAAATTGTTACTGATTGAGGGTAAAGTAATGTTCTATACATTATTTTATTTCTCTACAGTGGGGTCTATGCATCAAGGCTCAATAAATATTTATAGAACAAATTAAGAACTGTCAGCCCAGTATTTGGCTCTTGTAATTACTAATCTTTGCAGTCACTTCTAACTTTATGAGGAATAATAATCAATATCAATTATAAAGTGCTTAGGGTGCTCCTAGCATTTTACTAGGCACTCTATTCATGTTATCTCAATAATCTTTTAAATAACTCTGTCTATATGAGGGATTATTTTCACTCTTTTTTTTTTAATATGAAAAATATGAAGCTCAGAAAGGTTAATTAACTTGCCTATGATTGCTCGGCTAATATTTACAGAAGTGGAATTCAGTGACACATTTTTCTGACTCCCTGGCTTCTGCTCCTCTATGACACTGTTATGTCCCTCGAGAATTATTATGATAGAACAGGTTAAAAAAGAACTAGAGCTAAGAGAGCTTAATAATCTTGCCTAAGGTTATAGAGCAAATAACCACTGCCGAAAATTTTTTTTCTAAGTGAGTTTTCCAATGTCTGTTTCGATTAATTGTTCTTATCTCAAGATGCTTTTCATATTGTTGTAGTGGGGCTCAAGTTTTGAAAAGTATACTCTTTTATCAGTCTTCTGGAATAACTTAATCCTATTCATTTTAGATATTTCTTGATTACATCTATCCCTGATACTTGGAAATAGAATAATACAGCAATATCTTCTTTCCTTTTTTTCTTTTGCTTCTGTTTACTGCGTACCATTAATATGTTCTTTTAAGAGATGAAATAACATATTTGCTTCTGCAGTCACATCAAATAAAGACCTACAGAGATGTTTATGTATTTTGGAATCATCTTTGGTTATTTAGCAGGAATATTAGTTTACAAATGGTGGATCCTGACACACTGAATAAATCTCTAGAAGTAAATGGAGAGAACATTCAAGGCATGAAAGAGGGTGGGGAGTGAAGTGGGAAAAAAAAGTGGAAAGTACATTATGTCCAAGTAGAAAACAAGTTAGATTTGTGGTCTTGGAGACAAGTTGACATAGATTGGACATTTTATATGTAGTCATTTGTAGTATAGTTATATATTTCTATAGCACCATTGTTGATGAGAATTCTGCCTTGACACTAACTTAGGGATTTTTTTTTTATGTCTATTTTCTTCTTTTATAGAAAGCTGGGCATTGTTCAAGTGAAGAGATATACTTAGATTTGATAGACTATTGTCAGAACAGGTCTTCAGGTGTCAGGACTGAATATATGGGGAGATTCCTATAGTACATAGAGAAAGTACTATCATCACCCTTCTCCAAGCATCAGTACATGATCCAAGCCACACAGCGACCAAACCATATTAAGCAGATGATTTCTTAGGGGATGCCATGCTGCCAGTGGGGGTGCTTGGAATAGATGGCCCTTATCTTCTCAAAGTGGTCAGCTCTTCAGTAGAAGAATCCTTAGGTTGACAGCCATCTGAGCTCTGAGCAGGCCAGGGATTGGGACCCTTGCCTACGAGAGTAATAAGACTTTCGAGACCAAAAGATTCATGGCCGAATGTTTTATTTGGAAACAACGGAAATGTGATCTGGAAAACAGAGATATGAAGGCAGTCAAGAAATCAGATCCTATCTTCCTCTTATCTGCCCTGTAGCCCTAGTTCT
>NW_011888797.1:3417561-3422932 GCF_000151845.1 Pteropus vampyrus | reverse complement strand
AAATATACTAGAGATTTTAAAAAACATCTCACGACAGGGGAGTACTGGCACCAAGGTCAGAAGATCTGGATTTTGGGTCCCGTTATGGCACTAACCAGCTTTTTTCTCTTAGGTCTGACACTACTTTTGCAAACCCTTGCAAAATTTCTTGTCTTCTCTAAAATAAGTGTGTTGAAATAGTAACCTCCAAGGCCCCTTCTGGCTGTTGAATTCTATGACCTTAATTTGTAGTTCTGTGAAAAAAAATGTTTCAAGAGAAATATAATATTAATATGTTCCTGGCAAATAGCACAAACTCAATAAATATTTATTAAATGAGGGAAAAAAATGGAAGTTGTAAAATTTAGTATATTAAGTAGAATTAAGTCTTTTAAAAAATTAATTAAACAAATTTAATTCCACTTAAAGAATCATTTACTGCATGTCCCCTCTGGGTAATTATCTACGTTAAGTTTTATGGAAAACAGAAAATATACAGAAAAGCTCTGCAGAACTTTGACATAAAGAATCATTTATGAATTTTAATGAGGAAATTTACAAATAAATAGGAATTATGACAATTACTCTTAAGGTAATTATAATGTCATAAATAGAGACAGAGTTTGTGAACCCTGGTGAAATAGCTTAAATACCATGATAAGAAAAATTTAAAGATAAATATAAATAATACAACTAAGAAATGTAGAAAAGTAGTATGTTTATCCTAAGTGCAATACTCTTACATTTATTGAAGGAAAAAATTAGAAGTAATAATATTCTATTCTTAGGAAAACTACCCTCACTTTTATTAAGGCAACATGGTTCAGGGAACCACAAAGAACACAAAAACTACCTGAGTTTGTCATTATTCTTGAGACTGAAGTGGTGCTTTCACATTCACTACTATATTAAAATGGCAAAACTCACCTTACTTTCTTGAAAATGGTCTCTGAAAAAGCTGTGCAAAGACAGGTATGTATTTGCATGGTATGCCTAATTGCCAGTTTCATATTTTGGCAAGGTTCCGAGGATCTCTTTGTTCACATTTAGTGAGGACCAAGTGGTATTCGGCAAATTAATTCCCTGGGTATTTTTATTTGGCCTCTTATGGTTTATTATTATTATTATTAATTTTTAATTTTCTAGGTCACCTTGTACTCTCTGGCACTGGTTACCATATCCTAATTTTCCCAAGGAACACTTGAGTACAAAACCACTTACTTAAGACAGCCTTAATGCCCATGACTTAGAAGGTTCACCCAGAAGCCAAAAGAGCAGAACTAATATACAAAGCTTGGTGTATCTGGTTGCCTGGGCAAGTCGACTTGCCTTGCATATGTGAAGATATTAAATTCCTATCCAGTTAATTAAAAGAGCTTCTTCATGTGTCAACGCAAGACCTAGTCCATAAACAGGGCATTAGGAGTTTACTCTTATTTCACAAAAGAGCATCCTGTCCAAGTTTCTCACACTTTTAAAATTTGTTGGTTTTTTAGAAGAACTTACTGGGCATTTGTGCATTTCTTGTTAGCCAACTAATCATTTTATTGAAAAGTAAAGTTGATTTAGTTCTATAAAGGTGTTTTTGGGAGAGATAACTGGTTGGTTTTAATTAATTCAGATTCTCTGACTTTTCCTTTATTCTGATTTTAAGGCTAAAAGTGTACCAGTTCAATTTCAAACAACATGTTAAAGAGAGACTGTGGAGTAGTAACTAAGAGACCAGGCAATGCTATTCAATAGACACAGATGTAAGTCCAAGCTTCATTACTCACTATCTAATTAACCTTGACCTTGACAAAGTTATTTAATTCCTCCTAACTTCAATGTGCCAACCATAGAATGAGGATGATAATTGTACTTTTTCCACAAAGTTGCTTCTAAATTAACTTCTATAATTTATATAAAGTGTTTAGTACAGGGTCTAGATCATGATAAAGGCTCCAACAGTTGTTGTTATTATTATTTTTGGCCATGACACAGAGGGATACCTGAGAATTTTAGAACTGCGTTTGGGAACTTTACTGCGTTTTATTCTCAAATGAGAAAGGAAGAGTGGAGTTACAATGAACCGTTAACAAAAGACAACACCACAATTAACATCTCCTGCCTTCCATGCCACAGTTTCCCCACGTTATCTTAACAGATAGTCTTAAAAAAGCCAGTATGAGAAACGAACATTTTAAAATTTAAAGTTATTTTACATATAACAAAGTAAAACAACAAATTGACTCCAGGAAAATAGATCTTGTTATAACCTAATTCCGGTCAGGGTCTTGGAATAGTGAAATCAGAGCCCTGACAAAACGCTGGATTCTAGAATCTAAAGAAGAACCAACTAACGCAATTCCAGACTTTAAAACAGAATTGACATTTTCGTGTATGCATTTCTGTTTCTGACCTATTTGTTTTGACTTATTTCTGTTTTGACCTATTTAGTTGGTCTCTTGGCCTATCCTGGTAATAAAACTACACTATCTTAATTACTACAACTCTCTAAAAAAATCTTGATATCTGGTAGGGTAAAGACATCATCTTATTTTTCAAAATTGCTTGGCCTTTTGACATTTCATGTAAATTTTAGGATTGACTTGTTGGTAGGGTTTGAATAAAACGACATCAAAATTATAAATTAATTTGAGGAGACATGATATCTTTATGCTGTTGAATCTTCCCATATGTGAACATAGTATAACTCTCCTTTTATTTCAGTTACTTTTGGTATCTTTGAATAAAATTTTGTGATTTTTTTTCTCCCTTATAGTCTTGTACATCTTCAGTTATATTTGTTTCTAGGTGTCATATAGATTTTAATGCTATTTTCAAAGGTGCTTTGAAGACAATACATATTCTGATTGTTTTTGTTGATATATGAAAACAAATTTTTAGTACATTGATCATATATGAAGAATTTTTTGAATCCTTATTAGTTTTAATTGTCTGAATTATAACATGTTTTCTTTCTTTTAATTAGTATGTTTAATTAGTATATTTAATTAGCATATTGACTTAGAGCACTGGTATAATATTGAATAGATGTGGTGATAGGCATCTGACTTGTTCATGACTTTAACTTGAATGCTTCATCATGAAATACACATTTCTTCAGGTTTTTGTTACATGACATGTCTCTCACTTTCTGATCTTGTTTTAGAAGTAGTTTAAGATATTTACATTAACAGAGCATTCATCTATTACGTGTTATAGACACTCTCTCTCAAATCTCTTATTTGATTTCAGTCCTCTATTTATTTTGGTTGTTTGAAACTTATTCTCTAGTAAATTCCATTAATTCTTTTCGTGTTGATAGCAATTCATCTGTGTCTTGTATACTCTAAAGTCAGTTTTAATCAATATGAAAAACTTGGCTCATGCTTTCTTTCTTAAATATCTTATTGATGCTATTTTATTTAGGAATAGAATATTACTGTTCAAAGTCTGGTATAGATCTAATTTTATTTCCTTTATAAGTTGCATGATCTTTTTTTCTAAATGCCTAAAGATTTTTCTCTAAAGTTTATTGATTTTACTAGAATTTTCCTGAAAATTGGTCATTCTGTGTCAGTATGTACAATGTTTCAATATGTAGTTTCACATATTTTTAATTTCAGAGAAGTAGTCTTTAATCAAAAATGTTTGTATTTATTTTTTTCTTTGCTTTGGTTTTATTCTTCAGGGACTCTAGTTCTTTCCTGAGTTCTATTATTTGAGTTCTCAGCTTTAAAAATTCTGATTTATGATGTTTTTTCATGCTTTGTATAATTTTCCTAATGTCTTTTAACTAATTTTGAAATAGCAAGTTGCATGTTGGTCTGCTTGTGGACAGGTTTGTCTGGCATGCTTATATCATCTCTAGAAATGTTACTATGCTCTTTATTGTCTCATTTCTTATTATAACTTTGTATGAGATTGATACTTCTTGACATTTCTCTGTTGCTCATTTTTACATGAAATTAGTTTTCCTAATCTTTTAGAATGACACAGGATTCAGGAAAACTTTTCTGGTGTCACAAATCTCCCTTTTCTTTCCTTCCTTCCTTCCTTCCTTCCTTCCTTCCTTCCTTCCTTCCTTCCTTCCTTCCTTCCTTCCTTCCCTCCCTCCCCTTTCTTTTTAATCTTATATTTAAAAATATGACCACTTGCTTCCTGAAATCTCATGCCACTTGGGTCTGAATCTTCTTTCTTTTTAAAATCTTAATTTCCCCTAAATAGCTCAATTTTATTCTAGTATTTTCCCCACAGTGTGGTTCCTATATTAGGAAGAAGCCTATTTCAGTTTTGAGAATTAATAAGGGTAATGCTGCGCCAACCTTACTTAGTACTAGAGACAGAAAATCCATTCTGTTTCATCTGGTTTCATCTTAGTACTAGAGACAGAAAATCCATTCTGTTTCTCAAACTGGCCCACTGTGCTTTCTGGTAAGTAACAATAACTGTTGGCACTTTGGGGGTTCTGTTTACCAGTAAACACGACACTATTTGCTTCCTTCTTCTCCCTACTTTATCCTGCAGTGTTGCCAGTTCCATGCAAGTCTCGTAGCTGTTGGTGGTTTGTCCCCATTTGTTTGTATTAGGGGAATACCTAGTTGGCTAGTTTTGTTGCAAATGTTTTCTATGCATCTTTGATTTTACTATTAATTTCTATCTGCTTTAACTGAGGATTCAAAAAGATTGAAAATTATGCTGTCACTATAACTCCAATCTCTAGATTGAACTTTAAAGACAATAATTACAACAAATTCAGTTACATATTCTTTATTTAGGCAGAAATTTTTGACTTAAAGTAGTAGAAAAAATATGTCATGCAATTATAAATCAAAATATAATTGGTATCACAATATTGATTTCAAATTAAATAGCCCTTAAGATAAAAAAGGAACATTATTAGTAAAAAAAGAATATCATTACATAGAAAACAATTCATCAGGAATATATAATCATGTACCTGTACAGATTCTCCTAAGAAAAATAAACCTCAGAAATATAAAGGGCAAAAAACTGAGTGAAATTGCAAGGAGAAATTGACAAACCTATAATTTAAATGGGTAATTTTTTTCACATATTACTTCCATATACAACAAAGTTGGTCTAGTGTGTGTGTGTGTGTGTGTGTGTGTGTGTGTGTGTATAAAATCCTGAATAAAATAATTTCAGAATACATTTTTTAAAGATACATGGAAATTTACAAAACATGAGCCTATAGAAGTTCACAAATGAAAAATCAATAATTACCAGAGTTGATATTACACAGACCACATTCTCCAACCATGAAGCAAAAGAATTGAACAAAAAGATCATCCCTCTTCCCAATTCCACATGCTTGGAAATTTTTTAAAAATACCCATAAAATGTTATGAAACAAAGAAGCAATATAATAAAAGTTTACAATATT
>NW_011888797.1:3389696-3416415 GCF_000151845.1 Pteropus vampyrus | reverse complement strand
GAATGTTTTATTTGGAAACAACGGAAATGTGATCTGGAAAACAGAGATATGAAGGCAGTCAAGAAATCAGATCCTATCTTCCTCTTATCTGCCCTGTAGCCCTAGTTCTTACCTTGGTTGCACATTGGAATCAAACTTGGGAACTTTAACAAGTACTGATACCTGGGGCGGCAGAGATACTGATTTAATTGGATTGAGTGCAGCCTTTGAAATGGGATTTTGAACACTCCCACGTAATTCTATGTGCAACCAGCACTGAAAGACACTGCCCTAAAGTACCTCTTTCTTGGTGATACGATACACGTTTATTTTGTTTTCTTCCCCTTCTGGCTCTGCCGGGATAACATTAATTTTTCCAATGAAACACAAGTTACCTTACCTTATCCTTCACTGCTGGAAAAGGGGGATGAACCTAAGCATTTTCATAGAATTAAATCTAATAACTAATAATAATTACCAGTATATTGTCAAGCTTATTGTGGATAGAGTTTTGTTAACAAAAAGAAACATCTTCTACTTATGAGAAGGGCCAGACAAATCATTAAATGTGTGATTATAATATTAATATGCCTTTCAGGTGGATTTTTAAAATGCAAGTGGTAGGATACTGAATAAAACAGGACATTACCTCCCAAGTATCTAATTGAAATTATTTTGATGATTACAAAAAGGATATTGTGAACATTTTTGCAGAAAATTGGGCATGTACAGATGGGGACATTTATCAACTACTTCTCTTTTTCAAAATTTTGTTTTCCCATCTTTATCTCATTTCAAATATATTACATAGTAGGATTTTCCATAACACTCACCTACTCAATGATTTCCCATAGAAATTCAGAGAATTTATGATTATATGACAGTGAATGACAAGTAGTAAACCAGGAATATAATAATATAATAATGCTGGGTATCATAATTTTTATAATAGATAACGTATTAGAAAAATTAAATATTAAATGTAGTTTTTTTGTAAAGTGAATCATCACAAGTATATTCTTTGTATAAATTTGGATTTCCATATGTTGGTTTTTTTTTTCCAAAGTAGCTACTAAAATATTGTTTTTTATTTCTTGAAAAAATGTTTAATCACCTAACCCAAATTGCTATGTATTTCTGTTCCAAATGTTAGGGTGGCAGTATCTTGTGAGTACACATCTGATGCTTATTTTATTACAGATGGTTAGTGGGGTAAAATGACTTCTCAGAAATTAAAATTTGGTATTCAGTGACCTTTTAAGATCTTTTTTAACAGAAAGAAGAAATAATTTGGAAATTGTCATAAACAACATTTTTTAAAGACAGACCGAAGTATGGCAATATATAAAAAATAATATTTCACAGGCTATTTGATGAACTTTATAGTAGTGCAAACTACTACTTTAAAAAAAAGAGATATTGCCTTGGTTATATAAGTGTATAAAACACAACTTAGATATTATCCAAGAGTTTCTGCTTTAAAAATTAAGACTGAAATTAAGTCCGGGGAAATGCATCATATCACAAAGAAAATGAATTTTGATTAAGCAAAATGCAATTTACGGTGTCCTTACATTTTTCCATTTGAGAACAGGTGGGGCTCAGAGCTGTGTCTTGGTGATGAATTTGGAAAGCTCATGAAAAGAAGGTTCACATTCAGTTTCTTTGTTGGGTTATTGGAGGCAAGAGATTGGAGAATCTTCATGATTCGTGTTCTAAGATGTGGAGTAGTAGTAGTTAAGCTCCATGAGCCGAACGGAGAAGGAAGAAGAAAAGATGCATCCACCATGGGAAAATGTTTCCCTCACTTATGGCTTTCATTCTTAATTGTCCTCAGAAAGGCTTTCCAGATTGCTTAGGATTCAGCTGATGTTTAATTAAATAAGTGTATAGGTATAAATCTGTAGGACTTAATAATGAAGGTCATTCTTTGAAAAGGATTTATAGCATTGGGCTAAACAGATAGCCCTAAAGCAAATGTGTTTAACACATTTCAGGCTTATTTTTGATACTGTGTCAGTTCTCCTATTTGTTTCAAGCTCTGAAAGGACGGAAGCCATGTCATCTGCATCTCTGCGTCCCCCACAATGCTTTGCAGAGTGCCAAACTCAGAGTGGGTCTTGAATGAATATTTATTTAATGAATGAATGTAGAATTTTAAGATTGGAAAGACTTTTAGAGCTAATTTAGTCCAACCCTCTCTTTCAAGACCAGGAAAAGGAAAGCCAGAGAGGAAAGTGACCAACCAATGGTCACACCACTCAAGATCAAAGAGCTCTGGCTGTGACCCAGATTTCCTAACTCATGTTCCAGTGCTCTTTCTATTAAGCCTTCAGAAGGTAAATAGAGAAATTTGCCAGATAGTTTTCAAATTGCCCATAAAAAGTAGTCTGAATGGCAGGTGCAACCACCGGATGATCTGTTCAGTTGTATTTACTTTTCAATATGTTTGCTTTCTGAACAAGAGAGGCCAGCTCCATTAGGTAAATGACTAATCCATTAAAATGGAATCTAAATAAATGAAGTGGCATCTTAGTACTGCTTGATGTTATGGGGTAAGGAAAGGGAAAGTCAGGGACAGAGGATGGAGGGAGGACTCAGGAAGAATGACCTAATACAGTGTTGTTGTTGTTGTTGTTGTTTTAACAAGACAACTTTGTTTTTCACAGAGACTTTAAAAAAATGCCTAGGTGTATCTTGAGGCCAAATGATTTTTATAATCTTCCTTGTCAATAAATTTGATCATTTTTCCAAAAATGTAGCAAAATGTAATAATAAATAATACATTTATTATAATATAATAGAAATTTTATTAGCTATTTGCCTTTCTTTTAGTCACTTGATGTAATTGTCCCTTCACAATGATTAAATGATATAAGAATATAGCATTCTACCGTGAACAATTTGTTATGTAGACCATTCATTTACTCTTTCATCCATTCAACAACATATGTAGGGCATCTACTATGTCCTAGATACTCAGACACAAAGTCAAAAAGTCACTGGCCTTGACTTCTAGCATCTCACAGTCTTTTTGAAAAAATTTATATGAATTAACTCAGTGGTGACAAGAAATCTGTGAGGAAGTTTTTATTTTATACCAATTTTGTAGAGTGTTCATTCATAGCCTCATAGGAACCCCTTATGTGCACTTATTGTCATCCGTATATTTTTGAGAAAAAATTAAAAGCCTGAGAAGACAATTAGTGCAGGTACTCAAACACCCGACCACCCTCCCAGGTGCAGGCACAGTGGCCCACCTAGTCTTAGTCGCCTACACGTCTCAACCACTAGCCATATCTAGCATTTGCAGTTCTAGGGGTGGCCTCTGAATGGCATGCTTCCTTTATCCTTTATCCCATCATTAGCTTATAGAACTGGCTTGATTCATAAAACAGTCCTGGTTATCCACTTGCCCTTCTTCTGGTCTCTCAAAAATTAGAGCTCAGACCTGACCAGCTGATTTGACTAGGGTACCCCATAGCCTCATTCTTACTAGTCAGCACTTATGGGGCCTGTATTCCCTTCTGTATTCCTGGATCAAGGGCATGACCTCTTCCAAAGATGTACAGAGCTCCTGGAACTAGCACAGTAGCTAACCTGGCTCCTAAACAAACAACAGTTCTACAACTAGGGTCTGTCTTCTAAGAACCATCACTGGGATCCTGACACTCCTCAGATTATGTCCCAGCAGTCTAGCTGCTCTCTAGTCTAACACTGCTCAAACGTTAGTGTACATTATCTAGAGAATCTTGTTAAAATGCAGATTCTCATACAGTAGACCTGGGATTATTAAGTTCTAGAAGCTCTCAGGTGATGCCAAATCTGCTGGTCCACAGACAACACTTGGAGTAGCAAAGCTCTACAGCAGACTTTCTCTGTAAATAACTTAAGTATTTGAGACTTCGTAAGCCATATCACCTGTATTGCAATTACTCAGTTGTGCTGTTGTAGAATGTAAGTAGCCACAGACAATATGTCAAGAGATAGGCGTGGCTGTGTTCCAGTAGGATTCATAGCCACACTATTTCTTAACCTATTGTATTTACAAAAACAAGCAGTGACCAGATTTGGCTCATATCCTTTTCTACTCTACTCTAGAGAACAGATTTGTCTCTCTATAGCTATAGTCAGATCCATCATACACCTACTGTAGTATATTGATGGCCTTAATTAATGGCTTCCCTATATCTATGCTTTTTTCAATGTGACTTTGCAGATCTTATCTTTAAAAAATGGAATTTATGTCTCCTTTCCTCGAATTTAGGCTTTCCTTGTAACTTGCTGTAGACAAGAACATGGGACATAGAACATGGCAGACATAACATTGTGCCAGTTGTAGCTCGGTTCTCAAAAGGCCTTCTGCACTCCTGCCCTCTTGGAGCCCGGCCTCCCCCAAAGGAACAAATCTGTATTAACCAATGGAAGATAAGAGTGTGTAAGGAGGAGAACCAAGGCACTCCCAAAACAGCAGAGGCAGAGCTGTTGGCAGATACATGTGAGAGTCCAGCCAAGACTAGAATGGCCGAGCTGAGCCCAGTCTAGATTGCCAAGTTTCAGAATCATAAGAAAATGTTTTTTTCATGCTTCACAATTTGGGTTGGTTTGCTAGGTGATAAAAACTGATGCACCTACTATGGGATAAACACATACATTATCAAGAATCCTCTCAATTACCATATGAATTATGTATTATGTCCATTTTATAGCTAAGGAGCCAAGGTTCAGCTACTTGACTTGCCTAACAGAGCATAGCAGCTAAGTGACAAAGCTGGAAATTGAACTGATTCTACAGCCTGGGCTCTTGTCACTGTACCAATGTTGTCTGTCATCTCAGTTTGATTTGCTATTTGTCTCTTCATCTCCACCCACAGCCCCAACACCCACCCGCATGCACACACATACACACATACATATACACAGAGCATAGAGGACTTGACATTTGAAGTTCAAGCCCACCAGGAAGCCACAGTTAACATGGATGCTAAGTGACTTCTGTCATAACAACTTTACAGCCTGGGTGATAGTTTTCAGGCCACGTTGCATGGGTAACAATTCAGAGCACAAAAGATTTAACTTCAAATATATTCAAACTCACAAGACAAGAAGCTACTGTAGGAAAATTGACATTGGCATACCTTTTTAAAACTTTCAAAAAAAAATGTATGATGCTTCTTTACAAGAAATATTAATGAACATTTTCCAGAGTGTAGGCATTGGATGAGAAGTAATGCCTCCTTGGACACCCTGCATATGACACGGTGCGGGATCTGACAGGTCCACAGTCATTTTGTAAGCGTGATTTTGGGCTTCCCAGATTTAATGAAAGATTGATTTTCTTCCTTCCTGGACAAGGATAAACCTCATGAAATGGTGATTTAATCCACAACACAAAAGCATGAAAGACCTCCTTAAAATTAAAAGAAGTCTTCACACACACACACACACACACAAAACAGGTTCATTCACAGTAATAGACCACTTTATTTTTTTTTTAAGGCAATAGAACTTTGCTAATTCTCACTAATGACAGAGGAGGCCCATTGTAGAAGAACCAATTTTACTGATTACTGAATCGTATAAAATATTCTGAGAAAGAAATGAAATCTTGGTCATTCAAGACCTTATTGCAACTTCACGTGTCTTGCTGAGAAATAGGCAACCTCTGCTGTTTTAATTGGGAGAATAATTAGGTTTGCCGTTTACTGAACTGAGATAATCACAAATACCATCTGAGTGCAAACCTACATTTCAACCATTATTAAAGAAGAGACTTTCAGGTGATAAACCCCAGCAGAACCCACGGGGGCAAATCGACAACTCACTGAGTTCAAGGTAAGTGTTTTTAGAGGTGTGTTTAATTTTTCAGGCCATTAGGGGAACAAGGTTTCCAGTTATACTTGAAAGAGTTTACTCATCTGGCAAAATCTGATCTAATAATTTATTATCTCAGTGTACACTTAGCCTCCAAGAATTAAAATAGTGTTAGGTCAAAACCAGATGTGGATTATAATACATACCCGACTCATAATGCACATAATGGATGACTAAGATGTTGACAAGTGGTGGTTAATTAAAATATTTAAATAAAATGCATTTGTTCATAAAATAAGGAAAACAAGATAATGCTTGGAAAATATAGGCATTTCTAAAATATAATCTCAGAGCATTTAGATAATGACAACTAGGAGGTAGCTTCTACTAGAGAAACTGTCTTGCATTTGACCAAGGATCATTTCTTACTGTTTCCACAGCCATTTCCAGGAATATTTCTGAACTATTTTGCTGCCATAAGACACCACCAGAATTGGCCAGAATCTTAAACAAGTTATTCCTAAGTTAGTACATATATATTTTATAAGTAAAAATTTTTTGATTGCTTTTTTTTGAAAAATACAGAGATTCATCATGTAGATGAGAGGCAGTTGTAATTACTTCTCCAAGCACAATATTAACATGACAGGACTTCGACACCTGCACTGTGTGGAAAGCATTGTTCCAGGAGCTTTGCATGTATGAACTCTCTTAACGCTTGAGTCAGCCATGGTAAATTTCTGTGATAAAATACCATGTAGTACTGAACATAAGTGAACTGTAGCCTTATGCATTAGCATGTATGAATCTTAAAGAAAAAGTTGAAATGAAAGAGTCAAGTCATGGAAGAATAAGAGTCGCGAGTGAAATATGGAATTATTCCATTTACATAAAATTCAAACACACACATACTTCAGTATGCTAATTCCCTCTGGGAGTCTAGAAGAAAAGTGTGAATGGAGACAGAAACACAGGGGTCCTCAGAGGGATTCAAGTGGTAAGGATGTGAATGTTCACTTTATTAATATAGTTAGGCATATTTCTTTTCACAAAAAATATTAAGTCTAAAATAATGTATGCCCAAGTATTCACAACTCGGCTTAAAGAAATATAATATTAGAAATGTAATAGAAGACACCTGTTTACCTTTTCTTAATACTATTCTATTCCTTCTCTTCCCCCGCTCTCTCTCAAATACTATCATTACCTTACCATTGGTGTTTTTAAATCACAGAAAGAATCCCAGAGAAAAGCAACCAGAACTCTGATCATACTCTGCCTAGAGCTTGGGCTATCACTGGACTTCCTGTTACATAAAATAGTACATTTCCCTATTGAGAAGCATGCTGAAACCTTCTAACCGATGGAAGAAGGCCAGAAATGTCCTCCTCTGACACCAAAGTGAAGAGTCAGAAAGGAAGGCAGATGTGAAGAAATTATAATGAGTAAAAGGACAGTGAACATGCTCTTGTCAAATACTTTGATCCTATTGGGAAGGAAGTTGAGAGTATCTGCTGAAAGTGATAAAGAAATGTGGTATTGAGGACAAGGGTTAGTCATTTGTATAGATTCTGTGTAGTAGGTGCTCAATTAATATGAATGAATGAATGAATGTAAGAGTTGAGCAATATTTACAGACTGAAAGGAAAGGGAGAGATGAGAGATCCCGGAGGATATGAGAAAAATTATGGAGCAAGATTGCTGAGA
The DNA here is from genome assembly GCF_000151845.1 of Pteropus vampyrus. NCBI lineage: Eukaryota > Metazoa > Chordata > Mammalia > Chiroptera > Pteropodidae > Pteropus > Pteropus vampyrus. The sequence continues at coordinate 3,408,915 of NW_011888797.1, read as the reverse complement.
GAGAAGGAGAGGTGAGGCTTCTGGATTCAACCTAGCTTTATTCCATTTACATAAAATTCAAACACACACATACTTCAGTATGCTAATTCCCTCTGGGAGTCTAGAAGAAAAGTGTGAATGGAGACAGAAACACAGGGGTCCTCAGAGGGATTCAAGTGGTAAGGATGTGAATGTTCACTTTATTAATATAGTTAGGCATATTTCTTTTCACAAAAAATATTAAGTCTAAAATAATGTATGCCCAAGTATTCACAACTCGGCTTAAAGAAATATAATATTAGAAATGTAATAGAAGACACCTGTTTACCTTTTCTTAATACTATTCTATTCCTTCTCTTCCCCCGCTCTTTCTCGAATACTATCATTACCTTACCATTGGTGTTTTTAAATCACAGAAAGAATCCCAGAGAAAAGCAACCAGAACTCTGATCATACTCTGCCTAGAGCTTGGGCTATCACTGGACTTCCTGTTACATAAAATAGTACATTTCCCTATCGAGAAGCATGCTGAAACCTCCTAACCGATGGAAGAAGGCCAGAAATGTCCTCCTCTGACACCAAAGTGAAGAGTCAGAAAGGAAGGCAGATGTGAAGAAATTATAATGAGTAAAAGGACAGTGAACATGCTCTTGTCAAATACTTTGATCCTATTGGGAAGGAAGTTGAGAGTATCTGCTGAAAGTGATAAAGAAATGTGGTATTGAGGACAAGGGTTAGTCATTTGTATAGATTCTGTGTAGTAGGTGCTCAATTAATATGAATGAATGAATGAATGTAAGAGTTGAGCAATATTTACAGACTGAAAGGAAAGGGAGAGATGAGAGATCCCGGAGGATATGAGAAAAATTATGGAGCAAGATTGCTGAGAGAGAAGGAGAGGTGAGGCTTCTGGATTCAACCTAGCTTCCTCCTGTGCCCCACATGGGAAAAATTCACTGTTGTGTTAGTGATTTGAAGAGGGATGTCCAGATGGGGATGGGAAGTAGAGTCACACAGAAATGGGAGAAATTGCTTTGGTAGGCAAAATATATTCAGTACAAGGGAACTGTGTAAATTTTCATTTGCAGAGCTTGTATTTCAAAATCTACCAAGGCTATAGCCTTCCCATCATCCCCAGTCCCACTTACCTGGAAGCCGTTGATGAGATTATCTGCAGGTCCCATGTACACTGGTGGCTGCTGGTTGCCTCAAGATTTCCATATATAATCTTAGGTCTGCTCCAGGTCTTTCTATGGCTTGATCCCTAGGACCTTGTTTATCTAGGTTACTTTCTTTTCTGCTTAACAGACTCTTGGCTCTGCTTGCAGGTGTGTAGATCTTTACTGCAGGACACTCTATTCACCCTGGGAATTCAATAAGAGTGACAAACCCCACTCTCAAAGTGTTTAAAACTGATAAGCCCTGCTATTTAGACTCCTTGCCCAAGTCAAAGAATTTCAGACATTAATACTGGAAGGGGTGATAGAAAGGGTATTCTTTCATGTAATAAATGCAGAAAGCCGAAGACTCTCTGATTAAAGGTTTTGTTTATAACCATGAAATCAATTAGTCCCTGACTCCTGATTGGTGCCTTTCCCTGGAGCATGATGCTGCCTTGAGCAGCTACTATTTGAAAGGTCAAGGTGAAATGCAGTAGGAGATGGTAGAGGATGAGGGCATAGTTCTTGACCTTCAAGGTCTCAAAGTTACATAGGTAGAGTCCCAGATAATTATCTTGTTGGTTTTTCAAAAATGATTAAATGCTGAAATGGGTATATAAGTGAATATAACAGAAGATTCTTGAAAACTGGGGTTGGATTATATTCATTTCTGTTTCAGCACAGTACTCAGCACTGTGAATATCCAATAAACAAATGCTATGTGGATTTCGAACCATAAAATATTTAATGCGTTTAGAATAAACATTTCCTAGAACCTGGAACTTTAGCTCGATGTACAGATTTTTTTTTTTTTTTTTTTTTTTGGAAGACAGGGGTTAACTGGGCTATAACATTTTTCAAAAACAATGGCTGCATAAAAAAATAACAGTTTGTCCATGTTAAACTCTTCCTCTCTGGAAATGTTCTAGAATCCTCTCTCTTTGGTACCTTCCTCCATTTTATTTCAAACATTCATATGGCTTTGGTCAAAATAAGACCAGTATTTCCTGAATCATTTGACATTCAGCTGTTGCTGAAGATGTTAAAACTGCAAGCACAACTGCTAATCGTTGGCAACAAAGCGGCTTAATCCTGGCTGACCAGCGATTTGTTTTGCAGCCTTTGGAGCAACAGAGAGATTCAAGTTTATAAAAAGGGGTAAATAGTAGGTTAGAGATTAGAAAGGAAAAAAAGGAAAAGACTTCTTTGCCTTAGACCACACACTGATAGGGGATCTTCCTTTAGCAATTGTTCGAGAATGTTTCATGTTTCTTCCCCTTCTCCTCCCCTTGGCTTTATTGCCCACTCCTTCCCCTTTCTCAGCCACAGAAGGTTTGATTGACACTTGTCACCACTGATAGAAAAAGATGCTTCAGGAGAAAAGGAGGAGGTAGGGTGAAGCAGCCCCCTTAAAAGCCGAAGTAGTCAAAAGATGATTCTTTCTTTCTGCTTGTGTTTTTGTCTCTCTCTAAATTATTCAAATCTGGGTGGCATCTAGGATAACTGGCATTTTGACACAGCTTAAAGGATTGTCTCACTAACACTATTGAATCGAAGCTGCCACCCTTTTAAAAAATGTATAAAGAGATCTTTGGTATAATCTGATATGTCTACAAATGAAAGGCAGCTTCACGCAAAAGGCCTTGAACGTTTTTGACCAATTATATTCATTTTTGACTTTTTATTTTGTTCCTTCCATCTGTAAGAGTAATCTTTATTAGATTAAAGAAAGGAAAATCTCTTAGTTGGGTTTCTCTAAAGAATATGCATAATAGCTTGGTGGATATTGTTTGGTTACACAGCCGAGGCAGCTGGCTGAGAAGGTAGTTATGGATTTTTCTAGGCCAGAGAAGGTTTGCCTTTGTCAGAAATATCTTTAGTGTGGGGGGTGTGGAAGGAGCATTAGACTGAAGTTAGGGTGATCTGGCTGTGGCCCCAGATACACCACTGCCTATTGTAGAGTCTTAGACAAGTCATAGAAGCACTCTGGGTCACGTTTACTCTCTCCGGGGAGTAAGGCAGTAGACAAGTAGTCCCCACATTCTTCAAACTTTAAAATCATATAATAATAATAATAATAATAATAATAATTACTATTATTTTAGGAACAAACTTCTTAATGTTTTCAGAGATGGAACGGACTGAGGCCAGAGGGGAAAATGGCAGAATATCTGCCAGCAGAAAGGCACAGAGGTTCCAGAGGGCTGGACTGGGCTGGCTGGACTGTGAGCTCACCAGGAACTTATTCTCTTACAGTCCCTGCTTCAGAATATTCTGGAACTATAGCTGCTCCTTAAACCCAAACCTTCTGTTGGTCCTTTATTCTCATCTCCACCCAGATGTCAGACAGGTCCTGGTTAAACTGCTGGATCATGTCCAATGTTTGCGCGTGGGCTCCAGGGACACATAGATTGTCCCCTTCAGCTGCTTGCTCACGATCTGGAAGAGGTTCAGTGTTACCATCTTAATGGTGCCAAGCCAGAGGGTCTTCTTGGCAGCGGTGTTCTGGAAATGTACCCAGTGAGATTCCCAGAGGTCATCGCTGCGCGCGCGGTGGAAGCGCATCTGCCGGCGTGCCTGTTCGTCGTGTTGCAGGATCTCGTTGTCCTTCTCCACGTAGCGCGCTGGCCGCGCCTTGGCGCGCTCTATCTTGGGCCCTCCTGGGCCGACTGCATGAGGTCATAAGAATCATATAATTATTGACTTATTATCTTATTTATTCTTTTTAGTAATATGTTCCCTTTCATGGTCCTTTGTGGATGGAGACAGTGGAATTTTAAAACTTTAGTTCAGTTCAAAACCATTATTAGTGTCTTTGTGGCAAGCACTGTGCTGGGCATCATGGGATGTGTGTGTGCGTGTGTGTGTGTGTGTGTGTGCGTGTGTGTGTGTGTGTGTGTGTGTGAATGGGTGGGGCAGATACAAAGATGAGTCTCCTGGTTCCTCAAGGACTTGGCAGTTGGCGCTTCTCTTGTTGGCTTACTTTTTTATTTCCTGTTAGTAAGATGCTCTGAATGCAGGGTTGCTGGGTTTAGCAAATAACAACATATGATGTTCAGTTGAAGGTGAAATTTAGATAAACAACAAGTACTGATTATGTAATATTTGGGACATACTTACTCTAAAAACTATTCATTGTTTATCTGAAATTTACATTTAACTGGGCATCCTGTGTGTTATCTGGCTACCCTAAATGAAATCATCTCTGAGCTCTTCCTTCGAATGTCAAGAAAATTCTGCTCTTACCCAAATTTTTTAGCCTTGAGTAAAACTGAGTCCAAGAGCAAATTATAGATATATAATTTTAATCTGGTAGGGTTGGTTTATTTATGCTTTTAACAACTATGTCTTGAGGACCTACTATGTGCTGGGAACCAGGCTAGGTCCTGTGTATACAAACAGAGTAAAATAGACACAGTCCATGAAGATGATGGTCTACTAGGAAAGACGTTTGAAAAGTAATTACATTCACAAGCACTTAATTCCAATTGTCAAAAGGCCCATGAAGGAAAATAAAAGGTGCAATGAGATTGTTTAACAGAGGTGCCTAATCTCATCTTGGGGGTTGGAGCAGGTGTCTTTGAGGAAGTGACATTTGACTTGAGACAGTTGGGTTCTGGAGAAGAGTGATCTGGACAGAGGAGCCACTAAGGAGGTTTTGTTGCTTCTATGGGGGAACAAATTCAAGTACAAGGGAAATTAGAAATAACAGTAGGTAGAACTTTTTTTTGCATAAATGCAAGAGCAGCTGTTACCTCAGAAAGAATCACGTTTCTAAAATCCAATAGTAGTATCACCAAAGACCATAGCAAAGGCCCAGATCAGGAGGAAGAGGGAGAGACAGAAAATTGTCTTTTTTTTTTTTTTTGGCCAAGATGCCAGTGAAGCTGTGCTTGTGACCCAGAGTGCATGATCTGTGAACTTAAGCATAATTGGGAGAATTCTCCCATCAAGAGATTAATTCAATACCATTTTTACCACTTTGGTAGGTGGTGGTTTGCTAGGTCTGCCGTAACAAAGTACCACAGACTAGGTGGCTTAATTAAACAACAGTTTAATTGAATAACAACAGTTCTGGAGACTAGAATTTTAAGACAAAGGTATTGGCAAGGTTGGTTTCAACTGAGGCCCCCTTCCTTGTCTTGTAGATGGCTGTCTTCTCTCTGTTTTCACATAGTCTTACCTCTATGTGCTTATATGTCTGTATCCAAATTTTTTCTTATAAGTACACCATTTAACTTAATTATCTCTTTAAAGACCTTATCTCAAAATACAGTTATATTCTGAGGTAGGGGTTAGGACTTCCACATGTGAATCGTGGATGGGGGCACAATTCAGTCCATAACAGGCGTTATGGAAGAACTAACTGTTTATTCTCTCCTCTCTCAGAAGAAGGCTGTTGAGATATTTGTCTTCTTAACAAGTTTAGAAATTTTCAGTGGAGATAGTTCTGGTCCTAGGTTGGTCCTTTTTCCCCATCCTAGTTCAAAAACTCTAATTTCCATTTCTCCATTGAGCTCTGTGTTCCAGGGCTGGGACATTTTCATCCTGCTCCAGAGTAGACATGAAAACATCAGCTTTGTGGTGGTGCGGAGAGCTTGCTTGGAGGGACACTCCTTTAGGCAGCTGAACGGGCGACTTGCTCTCTGCGCCACCAGCCCTGAAACCCAGGCCTGTAGGCAGGACTTGAAGGACAATGGGTTCTACAGACACACTTATCCAAGATTACTGCCTTTTGTGGGCAGTGGTTGGACAGAGAGAGATGAAAAGAGAATAGATCTTCAGGGATTATAGCTTTTTAATTGATCAGTGGCTATGACTCATCCATTAAGTTAATCGTTCCTGACAGAAAAGGGAACCTTTTTTTTAGGCACTTTTGGTGAGGTTTGGTCTGAGAAAGATGAGAGGTCAGAGTTGACAGGTGTGTGTGGCATGAACAAGAACCCCTTCTCTCCAGTGACCGGCCTTGCTGAGATGCACAGAAAGAGTGGATAAGTATTTCCGGAGAGTCAGTAGGAGCAGGTGTCTCAGGGTCTTCAGTGGTGTTGCTTTACGATGGCAGTTGTTTCCTAAAACAAAAATGGCAATGTGGATGCTCCATCTTAAGATGTCTTGCCTGAGGAGGATCTACTCTTCTGTGGGCTTAATTTTGATATGTTTTTACATCAGCAGTCTTATTAATAGGGATGCTTTATTTTTTTGACTAACAGTTTGTCAGTCTAGTTTGTTAAATATAGAATACCACTTACTAGGTAAACTAGATCTTTGTATGGGAGGAACTGAGCTGTTAGTGCTGAAATGAAGCAGGACCTAATCAGTAGCAGCTGCATTTGTCAGTATTTTAGAAAAAGGAATGTTTAGATTGTTGTTATATCCTGTGGTTTCTCACTCACAAAGTTAGATTTCATTCACCAAGCCTTCATGAAGTACCTTCAATAAGCCCCTAAGGCATCCCTAAAGGACAAAAAAGTAAAAGAGAAGGAGACTACAGATTTGTACCAATGGATTGTACAATGTGATTTTCTATTTATGTTCTGTGGTATCAGGGAGGATTAATATTCTGAATATGCTAAAGTCTGAGTATCTAGTCACGACAGTGCTGGTGTAATTATTCAGAGCACGGGTTTCTCAGTCAAACTGTATGGGTCCAAGTTCAAGTACTATGGTTTACCAGTTGTGTGACTGAAGTCACCTGAGTGTTCAATAAGATATTACATATAAATACTTAAGACAGTGCCGAGCCCTGTTGAGGAAGTGCTTCGTAAGTGTCCATTACCACTGTCATTATTATCATCATTATCCTCTCATCTGATCACTGGCAAATGGACAGGACTGAAAAATTAACTAGTCTACCTTCTGTTGGCTCATGTGTTGTAAACTAGCCCGTGGAAAATGACATATGAAATTTTGTAGTCTGGCTCTAGACCAGAGTCCTGTTCACAATTCCAGGGACAGGGAAAGGAAAGCTGTACGACTCATATTCCACTGTCGAAAATGAACCAGGAGAATTTCAGCAATCTGAAACTTTCTGGGTGAGTTTTTCACAGCTCCTTAGATTCCTCTTGACATTTTTCTTCTTTGATTCTTCACTTTCATTTTTCACACCAGTGTGTTAAAGCTCTGGGAGGAATCTATGAAGATAGCACAACCACATGAAGACGATGGGGAGAGGCAGAAGTGCTGATGAGTCTTTGAAGGATGACTTCCATTTCACTGTCACTGAGGCCATCTGCTTTGTCAGGTTAGAGCACATATGCTTTAGACATCCAAACTTCCATTTGAACATACAAATGCGTGTTCCCAAATGAATCAAATCCTTTCCAGGATCTAGCTAGTCGTTTGGGGCAAGTTGCTGAACCTCTTTTTAGTAAATAGATATTTTTGAAGATTCTGTATAATTATAAGCAAGGATATATTTTTAAAAATAATTTTTGAAAATTTTCGATTATACTTGACATGTAATGTTATATTAGTTTTAGGTGTACAACATGGGATTAGACATTTACATAAGTTACAAAGTGATCCCCTTGATAAATCTAGTACCCATCTGACACCATAGTTATTACAATATTATGGACTATATTCTTTATGCTATATTTTACATTCCCATGACTATTTTGTATCTATCAATTTGTACATATGAATCCCTTCCTCTCTTTCACACACCCTCAAACCCCATTCCCATCTGGCAACCCTCAAAATGTTCTCTTTATCCAAGTTTGTATCTGTTTTTTTGTGTTTTGTTGTTGTTGTTGTTGTTGTCATTTGCTCCATAGCTACCACATGTAAGTGACAATATGGCATTTGTCTTTCTCTGTCTGACTTACTCCACCCAGCACTATACCCTCTAGGTCTATCTATGTTGTTGTAGATGGCAAGATTTCATCCTTTTTGTTTTTCTTACAACTGAGTAATAGTCCATTGTATATATGTAGCACCTCTTCTTTATCCATTCATCCACTGGTGAACACCCAGTTTGCCTCCATATCTTGGCTATCATAAATAATGCTGTAATGAACATATGGATGCATATGTCTTTTTGAATTAGTGTTTTGGGTTTCTTCGGATAAATATTCAGAAAGTGGGATTAGTGGGTCCTTTTTTGTCTCTTGTTATAGACTTTATTTTAAAGTCTATTTTGTCTGTTATAAGTATTGCTACCCCAGAGTTGTTTTTTTTTTTTTCATTTTTATGAAATATCTTTACTTTGTCTATGTGTATCTTTTGATTTGAAGTGAGTCTCTTGCAGGTAGCATATGTAGGGGTCTTGTTTTCTTATCCATTCAGCCACGCTATGTTTTGATTGCAGCATTTAATCCTTTTTAATTTGAAGTGATTGTTGATAGATATGTCATTATTGTCATTTTATTATTTGTATTTTTGATGTTTTTTTTCCCTTCTTCTTAAAGAAGTTCCTTTAACTTTTTTTTTTTGTAATACTAGTTTGGTGGTGATGAACTCCTTTAGCTTTTTCTTGTCTGGGAAGCTCTTGATCTGTCCTTTGATTTTAAATGATAGCTTTGCTGGGTACAGTAATCTTGGTTGTAGGTCCTTGCTTTTCATCACTTTGCGTATTAGTGCCAATCCCTTCTAGCCTGCAAAGCTTCTGTTGAGAAATCAGCTGACAGTCTTATGGGAGCTCACTTGTGGGTAACTAGATGCTTTTCTCTTGCAGCTTTTAAGATTCTCTGTCTTTAAGCTCTGGCATTTTAATTATGATGTATCTTGGTGTGGGCCTCTTTGGGTTCATCTTATTTGGGACTCTCTGTGCTTCCTGGGGTTGTATGTCTATCCTCATAACCAGTGTTTTAAACTCTGCATCTGGTAGATTGCTTATCTCCATTTTGCTTAGTTCTTTTTCTGGAGCATTGTTCTGTTCTGTTATTTGAGATATGCTTTTTTGTCTTCCTGTTTTAGCTGCCTTCGTGTGTTTGCTTTAAGTATTAGTAGAGCTCCTAAGTCTCTGCATCTTGGTAGAGTGGCCTTATGTAGTAGGTGTCCTGTGGGTCCCAGTGGTGCAGTCTTCCCTGGTCACCTGAGCTGGGTGCTCTTATATGGGTTGTGTGTGCCCTCCTGTTGTAGTTGAACCTTGGTTGCTGTTTACATGTCAGTGGGAGGGATTGACCCTCGGGCTAATTGGTTGTGAGGACTGGCTGGTGAGGGGCTGACCCTATGGATCAGGATTTAGTTTAGCAGGGCTCTGGTGCCTGCCCAGTCTGCCCTCTGGGTGTGTCTTCTTCAGCCCTGGGTTGCATTCTGCCTTTGGTCAAAGCTGGTGCCAGCTCAAGGGCCTTCTGGGAGGGGCCTTAGCCTCAGGCCAAGTTCAGCCACAGCCTTGCACAGCCTGGGGCCACCTGGCAAGAGTCACCAAGCAATCCACAGATGGCAGCCACCTGTGCTGGGCTTAGAGGTGTCTCGAGAGGACAACCTGGGAACTGAGGCTGACTGCCACTAGTGCCGGGCTTAGGCTGCTCAGCAAAAGGTACTAGGCACACTGAGGCCAGATGCTGCTTTTTGGGTTCTATGAATCCTTAAGAGATTTTATGAAAGTCCTCAGCATGAGCCAAGACAGGCCATTTGTATGGAAAAAACTACTGAAAGCAGCTTGCATGGGCCCATAATTTGGGGTGAGGTATCAGGGAATCTCTTGAGCAGAGCAACTAGTGTTAGCCAGGTTGATGGAGATTCAAATATGGCTGCCCCCTGCATCTGCATGCTGGCAAGAGGGAGGGCTCAACAAAGGAACATTGGATTCTGCCAGCACTTCTGTCTGGGAGAAAGCTGCCCCTCCAGCCCTCACCTTGGAGCCAGACAACTAAGTTTCTCTCCCTGTGTTCCTGGTTTCTTTCGAACTGCTGCCCCGGCACTGAAACTCAGAGTGAGTGAGTCCGTCAATAGGTAAGTCTGTGTGTGGGCCCTTTAAGAGGAAAGCCTGAGACACCTGCAGCCGTCTGTCTCAGCCACAATCTCTTCTGGTTTTCACAGCTAGAGGTTGTGGGGACTTCTCTTCCTGGCACTGGAACCCTGGGCTGGGGAGTCCAGTGTGTGGCTGGGACCCCTTGCTCCTAGGGAAGACCTCTGCAGTCAAGTATTGTTCCTGAATTTTAACCATCACGCACAGGTTTGGGACCAGCCCATTTCAAGTCTCTGCCCTTCCTACCAGTCTTGAGGTAGCCTCTGATGTACGTTGTAGGACTAGTTGTAGGACTTCTGTTCAGCCAGACCTCAGGTGGCTCCCAATGATGGTTGTTCTATAATTTAGTTGTAATTTTGATGTGGTTGAGAGAGGAGGCGAGCATAGCATTTACCTACTTCACCATCTGGACTAGAACAGCATAGATAGCTTTGAATGGGTTCTGGAGTTAGATCTCCTAGGTTCCAATCCTGGCTCCACCACCTACTGGAACTTAGACAAGTAATTCTCTGTGCATCAGTTTTCTCTGGGAATGAGAGTAGTGTTATACTATTGTTCAGAGGATAAAACAAGATCTTTTATGTAAAACACTTAACATTGTACTTGGCACCTAGCAGGCCTAAAGTCACTTCAGTTATTTGAGCAACATTGCCTTGAGGGTGGTCAAAACCTTTTTTTAAAAATCTTAAATTGTGACCTTATCCTGAAATTTGGTGAAAACATACACAGTGTGCACAGTCTTTTCACTATTATATAACTTTAATATCTTTATCAAAAAATATGGATTTCTTAATTATAATATATGTATGTATAAGTTTGTATGTCAATATATATATACATATCAATATCAATGGTTACCAAAGACCTACAAACATATATGGGACCAATGAAAGTCAGGAGGATGCTTATAAAAATTATACATAATCTATTTCAGGATAGCCAAATAGATGCCAATGTCAAGTATTTTACTATACAAAAGTATTTCACCTAATAAATGAAGACAAAGTAGTAGAATCAGCATCTTAGCATTTCTTACCCTTGAATGATTTAAAAGATATAGGGAATGTCTGTTGGTGGCTGCTAACATCATAAAAAGAGACAATCAGACATTGTGTACCTTTGGATGGATACATACAACACCATTCATGAACTAGTCTTGTCCTCTTCTCCAAAACTGAACCTAAGTCTAGTCAACAAATTTAAAAGAAATATAGAGGACTGAGGAACACATTCAACCACACCGGACAGATATAGTCAGCAAAACTCAGTCTCAAAACTATTTGAGACATTACAGAGCAAAACACTTATTTCTTTGACAACATTAAAAATATTATTAAAAAAAAGATAAAGGAAGGGCATAAAATTAAAGGAGAAAAGAAATCTATCAACCTATTATATTGTATAGACCACCTTTGGGTCCTAGTTTGAAAAAATAAATTGTAAAGAAGCACAGTTATAAAGTAAATAAATATGAACACAGGTCAGATATTTGATGATCTTAAGAAATAATTATTAAATTGGTGGATAATCATGATATTGAAATTATGTTTTAAAATAAAGTCTCTTACTTAAACACTTAAAACTCTATACCATATCAAAGGGAAATTTTAAAAGATCTAAAAAATAGAGGGATACACTATGTTCATGGATTAAAAAACCCAATGCCATTAAGATGGTAATTCTCCTCAGATTGATATACAGATGAAAAGCAATCCAAATCATAACTTTAGCATGCTTTTTTTTTTTAATTAATTGACAGGTTGATTCCAAAATGTATAAGAAAAGCAAGGTTTTTTGACTAGCCAAAACAATCTTGAAAAGCACAGGTTGGAGGGCTTGTGCTACCTGATTTCAAGGCAGAGTGTGGAGCTAGAGTAATCAAGACAGTGTGGTATTGGCATAAGGCCAGACATATAGATAAGTGGAACAGAATAGAGTCCAGAAACAGATGCACACCATATGGTCAAACTTTCCAAGGAACTTATGGAGGAAAAGTTACCTGTATGGAAAAAATAAGTATAATAAACATTAACCCTTACATCACACCATGCACAAAATTCAATTCAAAATAAATCAAATGCTTAATTGTAGGAGTTAAAACTAGACAAAAATATAGGAGAAAATCTTTGAGACAGTAGATTATAGGAAAAAAATTCTTAAACAGGTATAGTAAGTACATATACTATATAGTAAAGCATGCTCTGTGAAAGAAAACAGTTATAAAATGTGCTTTATAAATTAAAAGAAAATACAAAAGACACAGTTAAGGAAGCAAAAAGGCAAGCATGGACTGAGAAAAATACATAAAAAACATGTATCTGATAAAGGGCTGGTATATTAGTTATCTATTCCAGTGTAACAAATTATTCTAAACACTTAGCAACTTAAAACCATAAACATTTACTATCTCACACTATTCCTGAGGTTTGGGAATCTAGGGATGCTTTAGCTGAGTTGTTCTGGCTCAGGGACCTTCACAAGATTGCAGTTAAGCTGTCCTCAGGCTGCAATCCTCTCAAGGCTGGAGAATTGACTTCCCAGCTCATTCACATGGTTGATGGAAGGTCTCAGTTCCTCACTGGCTGTTGGCTAGAGATCTTCAGTCCTTAGTACTTCATAGGCTGAGGGCATCTTTATAAGCTGCCTGATAGCTGGCTTCTCTCAGAACAAGTAATTTAAGAGAGATGAAACCTAAGAGGAAAGACAATTTTCAAAACTTAATCTTAATAGTGACACACTGCTATGGAATAAATTATGTCACCACCCCAAATTCATATGTTGGAACTCTAACTCTCAATGTGATTGTATTTGGAGATAAGGCTTTTAGGAGGTAATTAAGATTAAATGAGGTCTTAAGGGAGGGGTCCTAATGCAATAGGACTGGAGGCCTTGTAAGAAAAAGAAAGAAAGCAAGCTATCTTTCCACACTCATGCACCAAGGGAAGGCCATATTTATACATAATGAGAGGCAGCCATCTTCAAGCCAAGAAGAAAACTCTCACTGGAATCTGACTATACTGGTACTCTCGGATTTCCAGCCTCTAGAACTGTGAGAAAATTAATTTCTGTTGTTTAAGACACTCAGTCTTAAACAACACTCAGTCCTAGTCAGCCATAGCTGACTAATACACGTACCATCACTTCTGCCATATGCTAATCCTGTTATAGCTTGGGAGGGGATTACACGGTTATGAATTCCAGGAAATGGGAAACATTAGAGCACAACTTAGAGGCCGGCTTATATCCAACATATATAAATAATGGATTAAAACAAATAATAAGAAGACGAACACTCATAAAAAAATGGGCAAACAATTTGAACAGACATTTCACAAAAAATGATAAATGGATGGCCAATGAGCACATGAAGAGATGCTCAGTGATCAGAAAAATACTAAAGTAAAACTACAATAGGATACCACTGTATACTCACTAGAATGTTTAGAGTAAAAAGACTGACACTACCAAGTGTTGGCGAACAAGCGAAGCTGTCATAAATTGCTGGTAGTAATACATAACGGTACAGTCATTTTGGTGAAGAATTTGACAATTTTCTTCTAAAGTTAAACATGTACTTTCCATATAACCTGGACTAAGTGTCTGGCTGGGTGAAAAATAATATTGAGAAAGGATTTATGGTTTAGTTGGTGAGGTTGTGAAGAATCACAAATATCTAAGTACAGAAAATTATGCAAATGGAAAATGAGGTGGTTGAGTCAAGGTAAAAGTTGGGCAAGGGGGAAAATATAGCTCACGACTTGACTTAGTGCAGAACAATATTTACCTAGATATAATAATGTGAATATTTGATATTCATTTAAGCAAAAATTGTGATATGACTATAACTTGGAAAAAAATGGAGAAGAAAGATAGGCAGGAGGAATGTAAAAGTAATAGATTGTCATCTCTTACATTAAGAAGACAATAGAAAATTGCCTAAAATTGACAGAGGAGCAGAAGCTTGTTGTTGAGAAATATGGAAGAAATATGGTCTCTTAGCTAAGAGATCAGGAAGGGGTTGTTTTTACAGAGTGGGCAGGAAACTGCTGGGTTCTGTTTAAACACACTTTTTGTATTTATCTCCTTAAACAATGTGTCCACTGTTCTTCGTGAAAAGCAAATTTCAATGTCATTGAGAAAGAAATCGATGGGAAGGTTAGTAAAACTCAAAAACAGAAACACTTCTCTCTACCCCGCCCCGTTTAGAAGTGTGGTTACGAAACTAAAGGTGTAAGCCGGACCCGTGGGGCTGACTGGCCATGCACGACAAGGAAGAGCAGCGCGAAGGGGTCACTGGGACGGATGAGAGGTCGAGCCCCTCAAATCTGCTAGGAGGTCATTTTAAGAATGAGAGTTTCTCCAGAGATGGTCCTCCGAGACCTCGCCTTTGAAAAACGGTCCCAATTCTGTGACTCAGTACTGTCTGCTGTTTGGCGATGAGTCAGATTCGGAACATTTTGAAAATGGATGACACTGGTAGAATTTTAATGTCCTGCAAATCATCTTTTATTAATCTTATGTGCCAAGGATTGTGTCACATAAGCTAACAGGGAGACCAGAGAAAGAAACTTTGGTGGAGAGGCGCTTACATACACAGCTTTCTAATGAATTACATATTTTTTAACTATCGAAGAGTCTTTTCTTCTCTGCTCTGTCTCCATGTTGGAATTAAGACATAGAATGGATATATGGATATATACTGAGTATCATTCCACCTAAGGGAATGAATGAATTGGAAACTATTAAAATTTTAAGGAATTTTTTTATTTCTGAATGAGTTAAATACCTGCCTTTTCAAATATATTTTATTACAAATCATTGAAGCTGCAGCATTACATATAATACCAATGTATTGAGTACATTTTGAAGAAAGTTCATATTTGAAATCAACTTTCACATTCTATAGGTAACCTCTCGCCGCAAAAACCACATGAGAATTCTATTAAGAATCTTCAAATTTCATAGTTTAGCCATTTTACTCTGCTTATTATCAAACTTGAGGAAAACTCTGTGGAAAGGAACAGTCCATCTTGACTAAATCAGTTGGAAGAATTAACAGTCACTTGGGACTCAGATAAAAGAACTTCACTTTGTTTCTATGAAAATGAGATTAGAAAAAAGGAGAAACTCTGTCCACGAGGATAATTCTTCCTCACTTTAAGAGCTGAGAGCTTTTCTAAGGAGGAACACTAAGCCCGTTTAACATCACACAGAATCCAGCATTGCCACCTGCTTAGAGTGAGAGCATAGAGAGTAAAAATAACAAACGTGAATGCAAGAAGTTACCCCAAAATGGGCCTGCTCAAAGATTAAAGTGGACAAAAATAAAAACATTTTCTTTTGCAAAACCATGTGTAGAGAATGAAATTGCTATTGTTCTGAGTGATTTCCTAAATCGAGTCTGACCAGAGTCCAAGAAAAATGTGTCTGAGATAAGGCCAAAATAATATTACTCTTTCTGGGTAAAAAAAAAAATAAAAAAAAATAAAATAAAAAATCAGCGTTAAATTCCCTTTGTCATAATTTCATGCTTTCTTCTAACTGTAATATTTCTCTTTGGTCAATAATGTAAAAACAAATTTATGGCAGGTCTGAAAATTGTTTTTTGTGGAGCATAAGAACATTCTGTGGTATATATAAACATAGTAGTTCTCTAGATTACTATTTCATGGTACACTGCACACTAAAGAAAGCAACCTGTGTCTTTCACACCAAACTGTGGTGGGTGCAGGAGGCCCAAAGGAGGGGTATGGGGAGCCATCAGCCCCAGAATGTAATCAGATAAAGCTAGTGGCTTGGTATTAGTTTGTTAGCTTTGTCTAAGTCCTAGCATCTTCAATGGGCCAGCCCTCTCTTCATTTGTCAGCCCAGCGCACCTTTTGTGCAAATAATTTCCCATTGGTATTACCCAGAGCTTGGAGTCGATAGCCGACTAGCCTCTTTGCTTGTACCATTATTTCCAGCAAGCTTGCTACATTTGCAATAAACCCTGGAGGATTTGTGGGTGGACTAAGGAAGTATGAGCAACAGAATGAGGTGATAAGGGCTGGATTTGGCTGAAACAAAAGCTTTGCCACGCTGTCCTGATGCGTCCGAGTCTCAGTCTCTGAAGATTTGATTTGATCAAGTTTTTCCAGCTGTCTCCTGGAGTTCAAGCAAGTTAAAATGTAGACCATGAGCATTTATTTCTTTCATTCTCTATTAAGCTTGCCTATGAGTACCAGGGATGAAAATCTCTCTCCTTTCTTAGACTTTGTATGTTGTCCTTGTGGTGGTGAACACTAGATATTCAAGAAGATGTGCCAGGAACTGTTTTATGTGATAGACCCAGATGAAAAGGCAAGCTCTGGCTTTATACAGCAGTCACAGACCATTTTCAGGTATGGGGACAAGAAACGTAGTTTAATCGAAATTTCGCAGCTTGCTTGCAGAGGAGCTATGATGAGTTCTTCAAAGCAGAGTGTTTTTAAGTAAGATGAAATCCATGGCTGTCATTTTATATAAATTTTTCTCCTCTTGGGTGTTATTTTTTCTTTTATCCAGAAAAGCTTAACTTGGAAGTGGTGTCTGTTTATCAGCAATGGCTATTATGTCTGTGTATGTATGCACAAGCATTTCAACATATAAATAAAGAGAGGCTGTGTGGCTTCTGAAAAGTATATTGCATGAGAATCTGTGCAATAGCTCAGGTATTTTCATGAGGTGGTAAGGATTTCAGGACCCCTTGCTAGGTCTGGGTTACGTTTCAGTAACAAATATCTCTAAAATTTCAGGGATTTACAATAACAAAGCCTGATTTCTTGGCCATGCTATGTGTTTGCTATGGGTTGAATGCTCGTGTCCCCCCAAATCTGTATGTTGTGGTCCTAATCTCTAATGTGATGATATTTGGAGGTGCACTATTGGGAGGTAATTAGGTTTAGATGAGGTCATGAGGGTGAAACCCCCATGATGGAATTGGTGAACTTACTTTATAAGGGGATAAAAGTGACCAGGGGTCTCACTCTCTCTTTGCCATGTGAGGATGCAACCAGAAGACAGCCATCTGCAAACCAGAAAGAGAGCTCTCACCAGACACTGAATATGCCAGCACCTTGATCTTGGACTTCCCAGCCACTAGAACTGTAAGGAAAATATGTTTGTTGTTTAAGCCACCCACCATATGGTATTTGTTAACGCAGCCTGAGTTGACCAACACAGTGTCCATCATGGGTCAACTGTATTCTGTGCTGGGACCCAGGTACCTCTGACTGGGACATTGCATGTCACAGAGCTAAGCTTTTTTTATTGGTGAGGTAGGGAAAGATAAATATCCAGACTGCTTGAATGCACAGTATGCAATTTCTAGCAGCCTTCAGTTTCCTCATATTAGTATGAGGAAGTTAGATGTCTCTTGTTCCGTTCAGTGACACTATGAGGCAGCGGTTTCGGCTATGCAGACCTGATAGAAGTATTTCTGTACACAGAAAATTTCAGAACCATCAGAACATGGCTGATGAATGTGAAGTTCCCAACATAACTGGCTAAGAGGTATACGTGTCACAGCAAAATAAGAGCTGTGGAAAAGGGATAAAAACGAACGAACCTAAGAGGAACTTTTCAAATATTACACTTCATTTAAATAAGAAATAAATTTGTTCTTCCCTCTCGAAGAAATAAAACTCACCTTGCAATTGTGTGCGTGATGTATAACACTCAGAGAAAAGATCCGAAAAAGTGAATGTACAACGTAATGAATTATTGTAGACGATATGTGTGTAACTACCACCCAGTTCTAAAAATAGAACACTGCCAGTATTCCAGAAGCCCCTTCCCATTAACAACTCCTTCACTTTTTCCTCAAAGACGTTTTGAGTGTCTGAAAAGAGAAAAGATTTTCTTTGAGAAGAGATCAATTTATCTTTATTTTAACCTTCGTTTATTTAGTTTTAATCATCGAATCCATAAGGAAATGGTACTAATTATTTAAGCAGAAATCAACCTGCAAGGATGTACAAATGCCATTCAAATTCAGAAAAGTTTTTAAAGTTGAAATTTCTTTTTAGGAGACATGATCATTAGAATGATTAAAAGGGAAATAAAAAATAACTTTTAGGAGGAGGAAGCAAAGAAAATCTGTCAGATATAATCTGGAGAAATGAACAGATTCTAAAGGGATTGATGTTTTTATAATGGGATTATTAAGGGAAGTTGAGAGTCTTAGGATTTATCCATAACCTATGTCAGTTAGGGCAATGCCTCCCAGCAGTTCCTTAGAGCCATCTCATTTGACATTAGTAAGGCCATTTGACCCTAACATATTCCAAACTGCTAATTCCCCTTTTCCCTATGCATCTCCCAGGGCCAAGAACATAGGCATGACTTGAAGATGGTGGAGGCTGGAGCTGTGCCTTCATAGTTGGACATCTGTCTGGTTTTACCAGCTGAAGGAGTGATTCCATCACCAATGCTGTAGTTTCTAGGGGAAAGGTGAGCTGGTCCTGAGGCTGGGCTTTTCCCCAATTATGTCCTTTCTACTAAAAGGAAGTTCCTGCTCTTCCCTTCCCTCATCCCCAGTCAGCTCTTTGCTGTTCTCCAAACTAAAAGGTTGGATACTCATCTTTTCTAAGAATATATCTCAATCATCGGTCGACATTTGGTTACACTTATCTGTGCTATAACCCAAAGTTGAGAGTTACCAAAATGAAGCAACCATACTCTTTCCTTTGTCACTATAGTATACTACTTGGTGTGAGATTTTTCGTGCTTGTATATTTGGGAAATTCGATCTGTTGTTGTACTTCAGTATTGCTATTGGTGATTTCTCATTTATGAGTGCTTATCCTGAGAAGGGTTTCCATGTGAAAAGTTAAACTTCCATTTCAATTTCAGGAAAGGATGTGAGCAAACTAATTGGCTTCTAATTAACCTGGAGAAGAAACTCCTTTAAAAGTAATTATGAGCTTTAACTGCTCAAATATCCACCAATCTTGATAAAGTTAACCTGCTTAGCTTCAATCATAACTAAAATTAACATTTTCTTAGTAGCTTTTCCAGGGACCCAATAAATATCTTTTTTTTTTTTTACTGTCTAAGTTCTGGACCAAATTGAGAAAGTAAAGAAGTCAAGAACTTGTCTTTCTCTTATATTTCTTACTCTATCTTTTGATTTCTGTATTAATTTGGA
>NW_011888797.1:3387081-3389646 GCF_000151845.1 Pteropus vampyrus | reverse complement strand
CCATACTCTTTCCTTTGTCACTATAGTATACTACTTGGTGTGAGATTTTTCGTGCTTGTATATTTGGGAAATTCGATCTGTTGTTGTACTTCAGTATTGCTATTGGTGATTTCTCATTTATGAGTGCTTATCCTGAGAAGGGTTTCCATGTGAAAAGTTAAACTTCCATTTCAATTTCAGGAAAGGATGTGAGCAAACTAATTGGCTTCTAATTAACCTGGAGCAGAAACTCCTTTAAAAGTAATTATGAGCTTTAACTGCTCAAATATCCACCAATTTTGATAAAGTTAACCTGCTTAGCTTCAATCATAACTAAAATTAACATTTTCTTAGTAGCTTTTCCAGGGACCCAATAAATATCTTTTTTTTTTTTTACTGTCTAAGTTCTGGACCAAATTGAGAAAGTAAAGAAGTCAAGAACTTGTCTTTCTCTTATATTTCTTACTCTATCTTTTGATTTCTGTATTAATTTGGAGTCCTCCTTGTCAAGTGATAGAAAACTCAGCTCAATTTCATCTGGAGCCAAGGATGAGATTGATTCCACCCAAGACACATAGATGAGAGGGATAGATTTCCAAAAAAAATATTCAGGATATTCTTACTAGAAAGAGAAAAATAGAAGCACCAAGCAGCTTGCTAAGGGTTTAATACCTTTCATGGTAGCAAGATGGCTGCCGTGTCTCCAGAACTCACATCAAATCACCACCAAATTGAGTGAAAGAAAAGATTTCCTCTCCCTCAAACTCTGTGAAACAACTTTTTTTTTTCCCCCTCACTAGATCTGTTCAGGTTAAGTACCTATCCCTGAATCAATTCAGTGGAAACACTGCTTGGCTTAAGCAACCCTTAACCAATAAGAGATAGACAAATCCAAGATTGAACCCTAGGTGCCTATAATGGAAAAATTAAGACTTGCTGTCTTAATTTTCTAGGGCTGCCATAACAAAATCCCCCAGACTAGGTTGCATGAACAACAGAAATGTATTTTCTCATAGTTTTGGACTCTGGAAGTCTAAGATTAAGGCGACAGCAGGTTTGGGTTCATCTGAGGTCTCTCTTCTTGACTTGCAGGTGGCCACCTTGCTGCTGTGTCTTCACATAGATTTTTCTCTGTGTATACACATGTCTGTGCTTAACCTTCTCTTCTTATGGGGACACCAGTTATTTTGAATTAAGGGTCTTCCATCTGACCTCATTTTACCATAATTACCTCTTTAAATGCCCCATTTTCAAATACATTCCCAAAGTCAGGACTTCGACATATAAATTTTGAGAACATAATTCCATCTCTAACCTTATGTTTTCTGTAATCACCTGCTCTCAAGTCTCTGATTTGGGGTCTGCTTTCAGAGAAATCTAAACTAAGAGAGAAACAAAGGGTCAATCCACCACAGGCTTTCTTCATATTGAGATTACTCTATACTCTTTCCCCACCCTCATCCATGCCTTTCAGGACAGAGCCTCGTTCCCCAATGTCCTTACTCCATATTTTGCTCTATCTTTCAAAAAGGGATTTGACAACCGTATGCTGATTACAAGATGTTCATTTCAAATTCAACAATATAAGTAGGTTGAAATTAAAGGGATAAAAATATATATACTGTGCAAACATTAATTTATAAAAATGAGAAACCTGATTAAGATCCAGTGAATTGTATCCAAGTCAATATCCTGGTTGAGATATTGTATTATTTTTTAAAATGTTACTATTGGGGAAAACTGGATAAAAGTTATAGGGTATCTCTCTGTATTATTTGTTATCACTTCATTTAAACTTACAATTATCTCAATAAAAATTTTAATTAAAAAAAATTAAAAAGGGAAGGTGGTAATGAAAGCCCTAGTAGTTAGTGTGCCCATAACAAATCCTTACTAGTAATTATTTCTGGCATCCCTACCGAACTCAATGCTGTAATGTGTAGAGCTGTGTAGAATATGCTTTCTTGACCTCACTATTCTTGCTCTGCCCCATCCCCATGCTATTTTCTTCAGAATTTACCTATTTCATATCTGTTTCTTTGCAGCTTAGCTCTAAACTAGGATGGGCCGATCAGATAACTAATCCCCTCTCAGCTGGTAACTTCCAGATAACATAATGCCTTAACCTCATTTACAAGTCTCTTAAAGACCCATAAATGCAGGGGCCCTGGCTTACTTTTTTTTAAGGACATAAAATAGAAACAAGTACAAGGCTAATAAAGACACATATTGTTTGGGTCCCCTCTACTTGCTATTGGTGGAGAGCAAATCTGGTTGTTCCTTTTTTCAGCAGCCCAAAGAGGGAAAACAGATCAGCCATGTAATTCTCAGTGTCCATGAGATTAAAACAAAAATAACAATAAGAGAGGAACCCTCCTATTACTAACCACCAAACAGAAACAACCACCAGAAGGGTGTGCAGGGTAATGTAATGAACAGCATCCTTACAAAGGACATGATGACAAAATGGGAGGGGTCTTTCTTAATAGGGAAACTCAATATAAACTTATGGCATCTCCTAAAATCACTTTAGTATTTTCCTAAATGTCTTAGCTCTTCTACCCACCTGTAGAATGAGGCGGTGCG
>NW_011888797.1:3384394-3387031 GCF_000151845.1 Pteropus vampyrus | reverse complement strand
CCCTAGTAGTTAGTGTGCCCATAACAAATCCTTACTAGTAATTATTTCTGGCATCCCTACCGAACTCAATGCTGTAATGTGTAGAGCTGTGTAGAATATGCTTTCTTGACCTCACTATTCTTGCTCTGCCCCATCCCCATGCTATTTTCTTCAGAATTTACCTATTTCATATCTGTTTCTTTGCAGCTTAGCTCTAAACTAGGATGGGCCGATCAGATAACTAATCCCCTCTCAGCTGGTAACTTCCAGATAACATAATGCCTTAACCTCATTTACAAGTCTCTTAAAGACCCATAAATGCAGGGGCCCTGGCTTACTTTTTTTTAAGGACATAAAATAGAAACAAGTACAAGGCTAATAAAGACACATATTGTTTGGGTCCCCTCTACTTGCTATTGGTGGAGAGCAAATCTGGTTGTTCCTTTTTTCAGCAGCCCAAAGAGGGAAAACAGATCAGCCATGTAATTCTCAGTGTCCATGAGATTAAAACAAAAATAACAATAAGAGAGGAACCCTCCTATTACTAACCACCAAACAGAAACAACCACCAGAAGGGTGTGCAGGGTAATGTAATGAACAGCATCCTTACAAAGGACATGATGACAAAATGGGAGGGGTCTTTCTTAATAGGGAAACTCAATATAAACTTATGGCATCTCCTAAAATCACTTTAGTATTTTCCTAAATGTCTTAGCTCTTCTACCCACCTGTAGAATGAGGCGGTGCGGGGGTATAAGATATGAAGATTTAGCTTCCTTGAGGGGTAGGTAAGTGGATCCATTGCATATCTTTCAGGCATAATCTTCATAAACATTATTTATTTGGTGAATTTTTGATGGATCATATGCCACTCAGAGTTTACACAGTGCCTGGTACAGAGTAGAGTTTGCTGGGCGAATGCCGGCACTCTCATAGTTCATGTAGAATGAATCTTGCTGGGGCTCCCAGGAAGACTGATATCTGCCAGCGGATTGTCTCCTTGCCATTTGACACAGGACACTGACGTTTCAAGCTGAAACATTTGTAGCAACATTTCTAGAACTTTCTCCACCTCTGTCTTTCTTATTTACAGAGAGTGATATCTTGCCTATTTGAAGATTTGGAAAGTGGTCCCCATGCTCTCAAATTCCACTTACAGGATGCTGGTGTTTTTACATTGCTTCTTATTCTTTCAATTTTATATCCACCTTTAAGATATTGCCACCTAATCCAATCCTAGATCCCTGTAATTTTTAATTGTTTAGGACAGGGAGTCAGAAGCAGTTAGTCAATTATCTAAAATGCAGATTCCTGGCTCAACTCACATGGAATCTGGGTAACTATAATGGGAGGTGGGAGTCCTAGAATCTGCATTTCATTAAGCAAGCCAGAAGATCTTTTCACAAGAGGATTTTACTAAGCTATGTTTGGGGCTTTTTCTTTAATTCAAATCCTCCTCCAAATTCTATTTTAGCCAATGAAGTCAACTTCCTTTCAGCTTTTAACGCCCTACAATAAAACCATAGTTTAAGTAAGTATTTCTCAACCTGTGGTTCATTATTGCCCTTCCAAGGAGCTTTTTTAAGGAATTTTTTCCTACTTCCCCACATTCTCCTCTCCCTCACTATATTTTAATACCACAAACATACTATAAATATTTTTATGTACCGTGCCCCTTGAAGAGCCGCAGACCATTGTAATATTTTAGTGCCTTTGCACCACCCCCCACTTCCAACAATAAATTTTCACTCTTGGCGGGGATGTTGGCCTTTTTGCGAATACATGGTTTAAGTCAAAGGCTTTTGGAAGCTCAGCGATTCCTTGCCTGACTGTCCTCCACCCATGGTGTCAGTGAGCACCAGAACTCAACATGTTCCCTGTTCATTTCATCTTCCCTCCTCCACCTGCAGACCATCCTTCCTGAGGTCCTCTTTTGGTCAGCAGCACTGCCGCCAGTCTAAGCCAGAAATTTGGGAATTATTCTAGCCCCTCCCCTCTCCTGATCTTGCTAATTTTACCTGCCATGCATTTTAAAAACACGAATCTTCTTCCACAACCTCGCCACCACATCCCTCATTCTGAATGCCATTCTTTCTTCCCTAAATGGTTGTAACAGTTCGCCAGCCAGTCTCCCATCTCCAGCCTTCAAATCCATTTACACAAAGATCTAACTGAATTCAGATCTGATCCCCACACGCTCCTGCTCTAACCTTTCAATGGCTCCCCGATGCCCTTGAGATGAAGTACGGATGCTCTAAAATGGTGGCTAGACCCTCCAAAGTTTGGTTCCTTATCCTGTTTCTCCACCCATCCCCTCTTTTTCTGTCCTCATATTTTACACTTCGGTTCTACCGAACTGGTAATCCCATTCTTTTATGCTTCTTTGCATTTGCTTACATGGTTCCTTCTTCCTGGAATTCCTTTCTCACTCTGCGTTAATTGGTTTATTCTTCCATATTCTTTGAAACTCAGCCCAGTCTTCACCTTTTTGAAAAGCCATTCCTGAGAGCCCTAAACTGTGCTAAAGTCTCCCCCAGTACTCCCAAACCACTCTGGGTTTCTTTTTGCAGTATTGCATTGAAATCATGTGTCTCCCATTAAATCCCAAAATTGTTGATGGCAACAACTAGCTCTCTTTATCTGTTTATCTGTAGCAGT
>NW_011888797.1:3367335-3384344 GCF_000151845.1 Pteropus vampyrus | reverse complement strand
GAATACATGGTTTAAGTCAAAGGCTTTTGGAAGCTCAGCGATTCCTTGCCTGACTGTCCTCCACCCATGGTGTCAGTGAGCACCAGAACTCAACATGTTCCCTGTTCATTTCATCTTCCCTCCTCCACCTGCAGACCATCCTTCCTGAGGTCCTCTTTTGGTCAGCAGCACTGCCGCCAGTCTAAGCCAGAAATTTGGGAATTATTCTAGCCCCTCCCCTCTCCTGATCTTGCTAATTTTACCTGCCATGCATTTTAAAAACACGAATCTTCTTCCACAACCTCGCCACCACATCCCTCATTCTGAATGCCATTCTTTCTTCCCTAAATGGTTGTAACAGTTCGCCAGCCAGTCTCCCATCTCCAGCCTTCAAATCCATTTACACAAAGATCTAACTGAATTCAGATCTGATCCCCACACGCTCCTGCTCTAACCTTTCAATGGCTCCCCGATGCCCTTGAGATGAAGTACGGATGCTCTAAAATGGTGGCTAGACCCTCCAAAGTTTGGTTCCTTATCCTGTTTCTCCACCCATCCCCTCTTTTTCTGTCCTCATATTTTACACTTCGGTTCTACCGAACTGGTAATCCCATTCTTTTATGCTTCTTTGCATTTGCTTACATGGTTCCTTCTTCCTGGAATTCCTTTCTCACTCTGCGTTAATTGGTTTATTCTTCCATATTCTTTGAAACTCAGCCCAGTCGTCACCTTTTTGAAAAGCCATTCCTGAGAGCCCTAAACTGTGCTAAAGTCTCCCCCAGTACTCCCAAACCACTCTGGGTTTCTTTTTGCAGTATTGCATTGAAATCATGTGTCTCCCATTAAATCCCAAAATTGTTGATGGCAACAACTAGCTCTCTTTATCTGTTTATCTGTAGCAGTTAGTGGACTGCTTGACACATGACAAATGTTCAATAAAATATTGGTTGAAGTAGACTGAACTATACTTCCCAAGACTGGGGGTATTAATTAATATTAAAATGGATAGAAATAAAAGCAGATGTCCAGGAGAGAAATAGAAAGAAAATCCACCAATGAGATAATCATTTCTAAATAATTCAGGTTAAACCAGAGTTATTCCTGAAAAATTTCAAAACGGCTGGTCACTGCATTGGAAAAGTCAGCCAGTTGGCATCATGAAGACCAAAACATTCGACTAGTCATTTCATTACACTTATGACTTTCAGGCAGGTGTCCACATGGCCTATGATGGAAGAAGTTACTGGTCCCTCTTTGTTTATCTACTTTCTCCTACTTCTGCACCCTTCCACAGCCCTCACAATCTGTGTGAAAATATAAACATTTAACATCTGTGTGAAAATATAAACATTTAAAAACATTTTTAACATCTGTGTGAAAATATAAACATTTAAAAACATTCATATTTAAGAAAATTCCCTAAACTGACCAGACAGCAGTATTGTCTGTATGGAAAATTCTACATATGAAAGGGCAAGTTTAACCAAGTTGCTCTAAAGCACTAGCCCCTTTCAGGTTCTGGACACGTGGCCTCTCGGGCTGAATGGACAGAAAGTCTGAATGTGTAAGAGCAGCTAAAAACAACAACCCAAACAAGACAGCCATTCTCAGTCCCCTCAGACCACCGCTCAGAGAAGCTTGCTCTCCGACGAGTTCTACATGCTAAATAACTCCTATTCTTAGTTCATGTTGACTTGGTGGCTGGGGCCAGGTGAAAAGACAATTGACCCAAAGAGCCAAATTGGGCTCAAAACTTCACTAACAAGGTGAATATGTTCTAATCCCAGTCAGCATTGTTAGACACTAAGTGCCACTTTCTAAAAAATATGTCTTTCACATAAAAGAAAAATTATTAAAAGAAGGTGGGGGTGGGCAGAAAAGGAGTCCTTTAATGAACTGGTTTATACTTTTGTTGTGCCGTGTGCTTTCTTGCAGGCGACTTTTTGGCAAATACTGCATCTTCAGCCAGGAGAAGTTGGCTGAGTACAAAAGGGCTTTTGAAGCGGTGAGTGTAAATTCAGACTCCTTTTCTTTCTTCCTTCCTTCCTTTCTTCACCCTCTCTCTTCTCCTGTGTCTGGAGACCGCTAAGCAGAAATAATAAGCACCATTGCTTGCAGTACACGTCTCGTGAATTACTCAAACATCAAATGTAACTTTAGCATGGAGGCACACTTTATTCTTTTCTGCAAAAGTTTCCCTATCCAGTCTTTATTTACATGGCATGGTGAGGCTAAGCAATGTACAGCCAGTTAGAACACACACACACACACATGCACACACACACACACACACACACAGAGAGAGAGAGAGAGAGAGAGAGAGAGAGAGAGAGAGAAAGCCATTAAACAAATTAAAAGGGATGGGGATGACTAATACAGTACTCTTGGAACCCCCAATTTGATTAGTCTGAGTTTAATACACAAAAGCAGTGCCGGAGAAAGGGGGCAGGGATGAACTGCTCTTTGATAACCTGTACTATTGAATTATGGTGATGAATTTAACTATTTTGTGCTTCTTAAAGGAGTGTTATTATTTGACTGCTTATACAAGAAAGTCAGTTTTTCAGCAGGGTTTCTGAGTGTGTCCCTGGAAGGCCCATAGTGGCAGTTCTGTGCTTTAAAAGCTGTTTCTTTCCCCCTTTTAGAGATACTTCCTTATTTCTCAAGCCTTGTCTCTCGAAGTTATTCAGATAGTTTTAACTCCTTGGGGTCCTTACCTGTCTTCGGACCTTGGGAAACCTGGAGTCAGGAAAGATAATGTAGGGAAAAGGGACTGGATGTCCCTTTGGTAGCTATAGGTAGATGCTTTGGGATGATGTTTGGTCAAAAACCCTAACCTGCTTTAGACTGTGAAGAGCATCCTGCTTCTTTCTTTGTGACGGCCCATTGTACCTCAAGAATAGAGGCATCTTACCAAACATCGAAGCATGTTGTGCCAAATGCTGCATTATGTGGCTTGATTTTCTAGCAACCAGGGTGCCAGATTTGTTTCTTTCCTGGGAGTTGCCATTCTATTATGAAACAGGATGTGAAAGTCCATCCAACAGTTCTTTATAGAAATATGTCTATTTTCCAATTGCCTTTATTGAAAAGTTATGGTTCAGGCAGGTGCTATTCCAACAGAAGTTTACTCTATATAGCTCAAGACATATTCCTGCAAAGTGTTGAATGATGAACTAAAATGGGGCAAGGGGTAAAGGTGGGGAGGCTCTTTGTACGGCTGGCCGTAAGCATAGCTTCCACTGAACCTCAGTTGCTCTTAGATTTTCGACCTTTCTGTTTCTACCTCAGGTATAGGTGGTAAATAGTCATCATTCACATCATTTTCCAATGCAAATGGTAGCAGCGTCTTATTGGCACTGAAGTCCTAATAGAGTTCCATGTAACGTTTCTCTGTGGCTACCAGACTTGATTTTGTTTTGAGGTCGTATAGCATGGGGGTTAAGAGCACAGGTGCTGGAGCCAGACAGTCTGGCTTCACATTCCAGTTCTGCCGGCACTGGCTTCAGGATCTTAGGCCTGAGGCATACTTCTCTGTGCCTCTGGTTCCTCATTGCAGAGTAGGAGATGAAAATGATACTACAAAGAGTTGTTATAAGACTGAAATGACACAGGTAAAGCTATAGAACAGGAACACATATGTGAACGGGGGCCTCATTAATTATTGCCACACACCAGGTACTCTGCTATACCTATATGTGCATTATTATTTCATCCACACGACAAATCTAAAATGTAGTTGTTAATTTCTCTACTTTAAAGATGAGAAATTAAGGTTTAGAGAAACTAAGCAACTTGCCCAAGATCACAGGATACAAAGCGGTAAATCACAGAGTTAAGGCTATGAATGTGGATACTCTGACTCTAAAACACGTGTGCTCAGCCACTTCTTATACAATGTGTGTTTCAAAATATTTACCTCGTCCCCAAGAGTGTATTATCCAAGAGGGGAGAAAACAGTGAAACCATCAGCCAGTGTTTCCAAGAGGTAGTATTGAGTGAATGAAATAGGGGAAAATATAGGATGGTGGGGAAGGGAGTGGAGAAAGGGAAGTGTCACAGTGGCTGGTGAAGGCTACAGGACATCTGGCATCTGGCATGTGGAGCGGCGGTCTGTGAGTTAAGTTGTTGCAACAGCGGATCAGTGTCCGGTGTGCTGATCTAAGGTGGTCAAAGCTTAATGATGAGAAAATGTGCTAACTGTAGTTATCTTGGCTGCTTTATCCTGCCTGGAGTCTCAGTATGTGTTTATTAACTGGCTGACTTAATCATCCGCTTGAATTGGATCATGATGTCTGGTCACTTTGCCAGAGATAAACATTGAAAAGATATTCTAGGGCAGAGTCAACTGATAAACACTGCCTCTCGTTCATTACTATCCATAAAATACAACCTGAAGAGCTGTGCAATGAGTCATTCTATTTGTTACGATTTTCATGATTCATCTGAGGAGGATGGAAATGGAATGGAAGAAGGAATGACTCCACTTTTTCTGTTTGGATTCTAAAAGTTGGTGGATTCTCGAACTCCACTTCATCCTCTTTGGCAGTCCAAGCCACATAAACTCCTGGAGTTTTATTTTCACTGTGGTGAAGAACAGCACCCAGTTTACAGGGCATGCATATTTTAAAACTTTTAGCTCACCGATCCTTGGCCAGGATGAGTTTTGTGGCATTTCCTTCTTTACACTGTCCTTTTATGTGGCTTATGAAGTGTGACCCTATATTGGGGTTACACATAAATGGACTTTATCTTTACATTGTATTTATAATTTGGGATAAGGGTGACTTTGAGTCTTACTCTGCCCCTCATCATCCCACCAATTTTAGATGAACAAAGGAGACCATAGACATGCAATTTGTAGAGATTATAATGTTAAAGAAAAATTATTCACGACACTTGTTAAAAGAACAGTAAAGGTTTTATTAAAGAGAAGCGGTTATAATGGGATTTTGAAGTAAGAGAGAGAGTTTGGGTTTAATTCAAAATACCAAAAAAAAAAAAAAATTAATAGCTAAGGACTGGGGTGGGAGAAAGGTCAGTGAATGAAAAATTACTAAGAGGAAGCATCAGAGGTAAGAGGGTTACAGCTAAAGTGATCTACTCCCATTCTTACTGAAGGCAGATCAGGGTGATTAGACACTACCTGGGGGATGGTGGAGGATAAGGAACTTTATCAGATATTGAAGGTGATCAAATATAGAGTGTGAGAATTCTGGTTAAAGTGACTTAGAGAGCTTCTTGTTAGAAATGTACTCTACAAAGGAAGGACACAGGAGCCCAAGGTATGGCCTAGCCAAGATGCGTGTTCAGAAGAGCCTGACCAAGGTTTGGTCAAGGAGAGAATTTTGCCAATATGTAGAATATGGTCTGCCATTTCATTTTTAAATGAAACAGGTTAGAGATTCTTATGTCATATTAGATATTTCTCTATACTCTAGACCTGGGATTAAAGTGTGCAGGTAGGAAGTGTCTCGCATTGCCTATTAAGGAAAAATTTCCTCATAGTGTATAATGTCCTTGCATTTTGAACATACACAAAACAGTGCATCTAAATTGGTTGAATATCAGTAATTACCACTTTTATTTATGTCGATTTGTCAAATAGTAACCAGAGAATTTTATACATAGGTGTATGTGTGGCTACTCAAAGTAGAATTTCCTTTTCATTGGATGTATGAAGCAGTTATCAGTAAAAACAATATGTATGTCATGTTGGTTCATTCAGAGTAAAATTCAATGTTCTGTGAGCTCTTGGTGTCACTTGGTGGGATCTTACAACACTTTCTGATAACTAGTCACTGAATTTTATTAATATACTTTTAAACTGATAGAAGATAATTTAAAAATAAATTGGGTCTACCTTCTTGTTTTGAGATGGAAAAAATCATATTTTGATATACTTTGTTTACAAAATGATGTTCAATCTATTAAAGTATTTGAATATTGTTCTTAACTAATAAATGGGTTTGAGAGGGAATGTCGATTAGTGGTTGGAAATCAGTCTTAGGAACAGACTGTCTGGGGTTGAATGCTGGCTCTATCACTTACTCACTGTATGATTTGGGGCAAATACTTAGCCCCTCTGTCTCCATTTCCTCATCTGTAAAGTGTGGGTGTTGATGCTAGTACCTAACTCATGGGTCGCTCTGAGAATTATCTTACTTCGTACATGTAAAATACTTAGACTAGTGTTTATCACATGGTTCTCAAATTAATCTTGAGCTTTGTTCTCCAGGAACAGTTTGACCTGCACTGGCTGGACTCCTCATTCTTCTTTCTACTCAGTAATTCTGAAATGCAATAATTAAAAATGTAGTCTCAGTTGACTCTGAAACCAAGTACAGGCTCTACCATTGGTTGTGTGACCTTTGGCAAGACACTGAACTTCTAAGTTTCTTCATCTATGAAATGAGAATAATAATAATTACCTTATAGAACTGTTATGGTAATGAAATAAGATAATGTGAATAAAACAGTTCACACATGACTGAAACACAGTAAATGATCAACGCGTGGTAACTGTAGTTTTTTATTAGCTATTACAGGCAAGGTTGTTTCAAGAAATGGACAATGATTTGGAAATCTGGAGAAATGACCTCTAGCCTAGATTCATTATCTTGTTAATATTCAGGCAAGTGGATTCAATGCCCTGCCTTCCACCTTTGTTGTTCTTTACTCAAATCCATCGTCTATTTTCATTTGATTCCCCGATCTGTTACTATCTAGGGTAGGCACACTAGGAGTAAAAAGAGGAAATATTTGCAGAGTTCCTTCAATGAGCTGATAAGGTAGGACATGAAGAGAGAAAATTGAGTGTGAGACCAAAGTGGAGACAGAGCCATGACATGAATCAGGAAGCCAAAAAAAGTATGGAAGAGGTGTTGCCCACCATTGACTGCCTTCTCTTGGCACAGGAAAGAATCACAGAAAAGGGGCTTTAAAGAGAGATGGGAGTACTTGTCTAATGGAAGATATGGATGGAAATCTAATGAAAGTTACAAGGGGATTTTGGTTGCTTTCCCCAAAAAGGTCTAACATGCAGAGAAAAGACAAAAGTCATTTTGTCATAGTATAAGACATGAAAACATGCATGAAAATAATGACAATGTTAGGATTCAGAAAGTCCTCAGGCAGAGGCTTTTAGATTCCTGAGCTGCTACCAGAAATCATAATTTAGTAAGTTCAGAGAGGGAAGCAGATTTTTTTTAACACATGAAGTTATCCCTGGACTATATTTAGAGAAGGACTATTCTATACGAAATCTTCAAATAAGGAATTGGGAGATGGGATTTCAACTCTTTTACTGATTCCCTATGTGAAATTAGACTCAACTTAGCCACTCTGAAACTCATTTATACAATGAGGGCTTTCAACTAGATAATCCCTGATCAGTTATATTTAGTGATTTTATATACAGGACATATAGATGCCAATAAAAATGAAAAACGACTAACATGTAGATTTTAAAAAATGCTTTAGCAGCTCTGGGACTTTGAGGAAATCACTAAGCTCTTTGGTATCTTAGGGTCGGTCTGTAATTGAGAGACATGGACTGGATTATCTTTAATCCATTGTGGTGCTATTTGTCCCAAAGTGTCATTTAGGCAAGTCCTTTGTTTCTGGAGAGAGGACACACACTACAAAACCTTGTCTGGGGGAGCTCTAACTCTGGTTGTCAATTATTGGGCAATGCAAACAAAAGTACCCGTGGATGTTACATGGTGCAAACTTTAATTATTAACTAGGGTATGAGTTCAAGAGATATATCTGATGAAATTCAGATCATCAACACAAAGGAGGCTGATGTTAGCTTTAGAATTTGTTATTACACCATTTTTTGTTTTTGTTTTTGTTTTGTTTTTTGATAAAATTCTAGGAAAAAAACTCCCACCAAAACTGTTGGAAAGATTTTGTAAAGATATCCTTGAAACAGGCCAATAAAATCTGGGTATGGTTTATTAGGAAATAATATGGTGTTGGCAGATAACTTTGTGATTCACTACATGACACTGCAGTAAAATATCTCACCCCAAAATTAGAGTTGGCTTAGGGACTGTGAAACTTTAGGTAAGTCCTTTGCTTCTCTGAGCCTCCGTTTCTCCATTCACAAATAAGGCAGGGGGAAATATTATACACCACATGTGAGGAATGAATGATATATATTGGCAGGTGGAAAAGTTCAGCAGACAAAAGGAAATTGAGAGCTTCTCCGTAAAATAAATGGTTATTATTATCACTATTGTCCTTACACTATGGACTACTCATCTCTGGCTCTTTCCATTAACTTCCTGACACCATCTTGCCACTTAATTACTTCACCGCTTACTCATGAACCAGACTTCCTGAGCTCTATTACTTTACCCACTGAACTCCCCAACTCCCCATCTTCCCCCCCATTTGTACTGCTCTCTTCTATTTTTCTTGTAATCTCAGACTGGGACATCCTTGAAGGCAGGAGATCTATCTTATTTATGAACTTCATAAACAAGTAGCCTCTTTCCTGCCTACAATCTGGAAATGAATAAAGGAATAAATGAATGATGCTCATTCTTAGAAATAGACTGAACTTGATCTTCACCTCTGGACTCTTCATTGCGCCCTATCTTGAGCCCTTCATGATAATTTATTCTGGTCGTCCAAATAAGCCTTTTCCTTATTTCATGGTCTTGTAGAACTCAACAGAGAGACACCAGTCTTTTATATTTCTTTCCTGAGTTCTCCCCACCACCTTAGCCTCTCTGCATCCCTTTCACTAGACTCCCTTAGTCATCTTTTTCCTGTCAAATATCTCATCTTCAGTCAGATACATTTCCCAGTCCTAATATATGATCTATAGAGAAGAGGAAAGAAAGCCTGGCCTCTTCCTCTCATCCCTAGGCAAGGGTAGGCCCCAAGGCTTAATCTTTGATATTTTGCTCTTTTCTCCTTTTGATGCTTTCAGAAGGGATTATTAAATATTCTTCCACAACATTCCTCATTTCTATCACAGTCTTTTCTTATACTTTCTAAATTTACTGCTCATGCCTATCCATCTGTTTACTCATTCATGCATTCAACCCTTTATTCAACAAATACAGTGAACAAGGCAGATAATTTTTCTATCCTCATAGAACTTACTTTCTAGGAAGGGAAGATGGACAATAAGTAAATTAATAAACATATACTTAAATATATATATATACACATATATATACATATATGTATGTATATATATTGTCAAATAGTTGAGTTATATGAAGAAACAGAACCATAGAACGGGTTAAATGGATAGATGGTATTAGGGGCTGCTATTTTATTGACCCCTTTGAGTAGGTGATATTTGAGCAGAAACCTCAATTTAGTGAGAGTAAGCAGATGGTTATCTGTGTTAAGAATCATCTAGAAAAAATAACAGCCATCATAGAAGCCCCAGGAGAAAATGTGCTTTGTATAGTCTAGGAACTGTACAGAGATCTGTGTGGCAGAAATATATAAAGGGCAAATATAACATGGTGGAAACAGTATTGGGTGAAAAGATAGGAGTGTGACTTTCTGTACTGATGTGCAACCTCAAGAAAGTCATTTCACCTCTCTGGATTGAAAGGGTTAGACTAGATGATCTCTAAAATATGATTAGGCTCTAAAATATTTTATCACCTCATCTATATTGTCAGTTATTTAAAGGCAGGGAGCCAATTCATATTTATATCCTCCTTGGTTCACAGAACTGTAGCATACATATACTTGAATTGAGTACATTGAGTATAAATTGAGGGATGGAGTGGGGTTAGATTATTTTTCTTCATACTTATTATAACACATCTTCTCCCATTTGCTGTTGGTTTGTCCCACAACTATGAAAGTTTCTCAAGAATAAGTTTAATTTATTTTTTGTGTGTGCTGTTAGTGCTTGAATCCAGATAAGATGCTTATTAAAGGGTTATTGAAATTAAAATTTAAAAATTCATCCAGTGAGTGGAAAAAATGCAATAGGAGATTTTGGTCAAGAGTGAGTAAGGGGCAGTGAATTTCTTCTAGGGGAATCCATGAGATTGAAGCAGGAACTCAGCCAGTGGCTAGAGTTTCAGGTTGAAGTTGCTGCAAGAAGTATAAATTTATCAGGGCTTAAATGGGTTCAAGCTCGGGCTC
The DNA here is from genome assembly GCF_000151845.1 of Pteropus vampyrus. Taxonomy (NCBI): domain Eukaryota; kingdom Metazoa; phylum Chordata; class Mammalia; order Chiroptera; family Pteropodidae; genus Pteropus; species Pteropus vampyrus. The sequence goes on along the minus strand of NW_011888797.1, from coordinate 3,374,234 downwards.
AGGTTTCAGAGATAACTAGTGTATAAATCAGAGACTAAAGATTTGTGATCTGAACCCACATAGAGGAGACTAGTGAGAGAACCCTAGACTTGGGAGAGCACAAAATTTTCTAGTGATTTCTCCAGATGGTATACACATGATTTACTAGTACAGATAGGGCTTCTAATTTCTTGGCCAGATGTCATTCTGTTTGGAAAGCAGCCTTGATGATGCTGACTCGAGCCCAAAAGTTCTTGGTATTTGGAGCTAGGCCAAGTTGGACGAGGCCAGGGCATATACCTGGAAGGATCTGCATGTGCAAAAGACTATAATTTCACAACCAATAAGGCTATCAGAGGGACCTGCCAAACCAGAGTTTAGCAAACGTGATACACAAGCCATATATACTGTACGACAATTCATTTCAAAAGCATAAAGGAGAGCATCAAGGAAAAATTTATTTTAGAATTAAAAGTACCAAAATCTTGTTTAGGTAGATGCTTTTAAAGAGTCAGGAAAGACAAAGAATAATAATAATAGTAATAATAGCTAATTTCCCGAGCCATTAATAAGTACGAAGCTCTGTGCTGAACTCTATCCGTAGAGTAATGGAAAGAAAATAACCAATGTATGAAACTTTGTCACAAGAAATTAATTAGCATGTTGAGAAGGAAAAGTTTGCCTCTCAATATAAAACTTAATCAAATGGCTATGAGAAGATAGATTGAAGACAGTGCAAAATGCAAGAAGACAGAAAAGGATAAATATAGAATGAAGCATCTCTACTCATCTCAGGTGAGAATTTTAGAAATGGAAGATGGATGTACTGCTTTTGAATTAAAAGATTTATTAAATAAGATTGAATAGTTGAAAGAGCGTCATGTTGAGGAGCAAATAGACCTAGATTCAGATCCTGACTTCATTTATTATGGGACCCTAATTAAGTTATTTTAAATCCTCTGAATCTTTGTATTCTCAGCTAAAAAATGGGGATAGTAATATCGACTTCATTAGGAAATTGTGAGAGTCAAGTAAATGAGATAAAATACCCAAAATATTTATTCGAGTGTCTGATTCTAGAAGCTAAGGACATTTCCTTTATTTAATAACAATGATAGCTAACATTTATTAAACATTTGTCTTTTGATAGGAATGTCACTAGGTTCTTCCTATGTAATATCTAGTTAAATATTCAGACTAACCATCTTGTGAAACACACTCTATTTTCTTCCCTGTATAGGTGAGGAGACCAAGGCAGACAGGTGTTCGCATTTTTAGTGCAAGAACTAGAATCAACTTGTGAAGATAGAGTTCAAACCTAAGAAGGCTGACAGCAGGACCCATGTTCCTGGTCATGTACTGTGTCATTTCTTCAAATTCTGAGCTCCTTATGGGAAGTGATCTGGTCTACCCTTTCACCAAAAGTCCCCAGTTCTTAGTACAGTACCAGGTCCATAGCAGGTTAAAATACTAACTTATTTGTTTTTAAATGACTTTTGTTAATGAAAAACAGGAAGAAAATAGTCCATGAATTGGCTATAGTAGTGAGTTTGAGGCTTTACCTACTGTTGTTTTCATATGCCTCTTTCAGACCTTTTTCATCTGTTCTTACCTATGATATATACTTGCAACCCTCTCCCTCACCTCACAGGTTTATTTCACATGAAGAAATTGCACTGGATTATATACAGGGGGTGGTAAACCTTACTGACTCTGTCTGAAGATACTTGTTCTAAGTTTCATGGGTCCCGTTACTCCAAATTCCCTTAACTCTGAGGCTATTTCATCCTAATATCCTAATATCCCACATTTGGGAGTATATTCATAGATACATGTTACCTGCCAATATCTTGTCTCTCCTCCTGAGCCAGGAATTCTATTCAATATGACATAATGCAAGTCTATTCTTGTGCAGGGCATTTTATGGAATAAGTAAGTAAATTCTTGTGTAGGGTATCATACAGAGTAAATAAGTAGTTTCCTCTTTCAAAGAGCCTAGAATCTGAATTGGGGAGAGGCTTACAAAAGTGACACAAAGAATTGTGCAAACATGAAAATATTAGTAAGAGTGAGTACGGACAGTCCTTGGCTTATCATGGTTTGATTTACAATTTTTCTCGTTTATGAAAGTGTGAAAGCAATGTCAATTCACTAGAAATTTTACAAACTATACATTGAATTTTGAATTTTAATCTTTTTTTGGGCTAGTGATATGTGGTACAATTAATACTCTCTCATAATGCTGGACAGCGGCTGTAAGCTATGGCGCCCGGTCAGCCACACGATGATGAATTTAAACAACACACTCTAGAGTGTACTGTGCTGCCAGTGTTTTTGGATATTATGTTTTGTGTTTTTGTATCCCATTCTGTCTACAAAACACCCATCTATGTATTTTGATGAAGAAGTGGAAAAGGAAGGCAATAACTCTTGAGATGAAACTCAAGATAATTGCCCAATTGTTAGCTAATGTAAGTGTTCCGAGCATGATTAAGGTAGGCTAGGCTAGAGCTATGATGTTTGGTAAGTTAGATGTATTAAATGCATTTTAAACTTACCATACATTAACTTACAATGGATTTATCAGGACATAACCCCACTGTAATTCAAGGAGCATCTATATATGGAAGATATTAATATGTGAATTTCTTCAGACAATATCTCCTTATACTGATGCCACTCTGGGCCTAGATAAGAATTATGAAAGCAATGTCTCATTTTTTCCATGGAAAGTCAAGAAATGAACCCATTCATTCATTCATTCATTCATTCAACATCTGTCTGCTCAGAGCTTACCATATTTTTAGGCAATGTGCCAGATGCAGAATTTCAAATATGATCTAGTCACAAGACTTGCTTTCAAGAAGCTGCTTCCTAAAGGAAGAAAGAATCATATAAAAGGATAATGTCTAAGAAACGGAAGGGGAGATTCTAGAGGTATATACTATCGGCTATGGTAGCAGACAGCAAGAAGTGACTGTTTCTAAGACAAAAGGCTGCTTGTATGAGATCACATGACAACAGAAATTATTGTCACTGTCTGTAGTGACACAGAGTCTATGTGAGGACTCTTAAGTTTTTTTTGTGGTCAGAGTCAAACAGTGTGCATTGTTTGCACTGCTTTTGAGAAGAGAAATAACCTTTTAGATATCTTTTGTCTTTCTTTATAGACCTTAGCACCGAAAATATAGCACAGGGCTTATAATGAACACTTTTCATCTTGGTCACATGACATGGTGGAAGGTGCATGGTCTTTGGTGTCTCAAAAATTTAATTAGAACCTCTTAACCCTGTGACTTATTAGCAGTCATGTTTGAGACAAGTCAAGTTCTCTGAGCCTCTTTCTCCATCTGTAAAATGGGAATGAGAGTAATAACAACTGTATAAGTGCTTTTTTTTGAGGATTATCACATTTAATCCTCTCCATGACCCCAAGAAGTAGGCACCTTCATTATTACAATTTTATAAATGAGAGAAATGAGTTTCAGGGAGCCAAAATGACTCGCCCCAAATCACATAGCTTAATCCTTGGGAGCTGGGATTCACACCCAGGCAAACCTATGCTACTATAGTTTATAGCTGACTTTTCATGTCTATGGTATGAAAAATAATTTTGTAAAACATCTGGCTTGTTGCCAGAAATGTAGCGGGTCCTCTCTGCTAGTGTTGTTTAATTAATTGGTGATAGAGGGTCAAATACAGGCTTGCAAAGCTGTGGACAGAACAAAAGACACAATGTCTAGGTCATATTTCTCTGGCTCTTCCTTTCTGAGCCCACTGCCATCTATCCCTCTGCGCAGAAGAAAGGGCAGTCAGTCCTGGAGCCATGATTCAACAGCCTCCGCGTTCAGGGGGTAACAAAGCCCAAATGAAATGCAGACGTTTTTGCAGCCTGAAGCCTGATTCCCACCCCAGAAACAGTGGACTGCCTTATTCCTTCCCCGCATCTCACATCACACCTCAATCTGCTGCTGATTGGATCTAGATGAAGTACCCTTTCTATGGAGCAGGATCAATTTAGCCAATTTGTATGATTTAGACGCTGCTGAGATCAGTTCTTTGAAGCCCGGGATTGGCCAAGGACAAACTTCTTTATGTGGATTTGTATCTAATTAAACTACTCCTAGTTCGATTAGTAAAATTCTTTCCCTAGTTGCCAGACACTGGTGTGAGCAAAAAGTGACCCCTGAAGTTGGACAACTGGTATTAAATGGTGCCAACAGGCAAAAGAGAGTGGCTCTGAGGGAAGAGAAGAAATTTTTTTCCCTTCAATAGAAATGGATTGCAAATATAATTTACTGTCTCTACTGGTGAAAGGGCATCTCTCCCCGTGAATCCACGGGATGCTGAGATGAGCGCCATTTCTTTCCAGAAGGCCATGTCTCCAAATTAACTTGTTCAGATGCTAAGCAGAGAAACAGCCGTGCTGCTAAGAAGAACAATTACTTTCCCTGGGTTGCCTACATGCTGGTTCATTCAGCTCTCTTTATGTTCCAAACCTCGGCTGGCTCTGGAATGATGGTTCAGTACTGTGGGGACTCTGAGTTGTTATTTCAGCCAAACTGGTGAAACAAAAAATAAGAGCCTGGCGAGAGTCTCCTAATGTGCCAGGTTTGTACAGCCTGTCTTTGGGGTCACTCAGGCAGACATTGTATGCATATGCGTGCACATGTGCGGACATTGCATGCATTGTCTACACATGTGTATGCACACCCATGCATGCATGCGTGCACACACACACACACACACACACACACACAGAGGCACATCCATCTCAACATCGGTGTAGCCTCAGAGTTGTAATTGAAGGTGTCTTTGAATAAAAGGCCATTTAAGCTATGCTTACAGCTTCCTCCTGGCTAGTCTTGCAAAAGTAGGCCCTGCAGGAGGTTTAGACCTGGGTAGTCTTTGCATGGCACAGTCTGGTGAGGCAGCAGCTTGCCCTGGTGGATACTGAGCTCAAGACAGAGGCTGACCGGGATGGTGGGTGGTGGCGTGGCCCCTGCACGCCTGCCCCATACTGTTGCTGTCACTGCTCGTGGCCCAAAAGATGCCGCCTCTTTACCGAGGGCTGTTGATGCCAATTCATTCTCGGGGGGAAACAAGACAAAGGCACATGCTGGATCTTCACATTTTAGAATGAGGATAATCAATCTTACTCCGTGTATAGAACGAAGCCAATGTCGGGGAAAGAGCAATAAACCCTACCAGCTGCTTAGGGGCATTAGAAGGCACAGGGGGAGGGCCACTGGGGGAGTGGAAGAGTTTTTTTTCTTCTCCAAACCTGTGGGAACAAATTCTCTAGTAGATTACTACACAAAGAGAGAACAAGAGGAGAAAGGTTATTGATGTAGAATGAAGTTGAATGATCTGTTTTCTAAAGAAGACAACTTTTTCTGAAAAATCAAACTCGATCTATTTGTTTTTAATAAACAAATAAAGTTGTTGACAAACAAACAGGTCATCTAGATGTACAGGACCCCTCTAACCATCCTGAGTCTGCAAGACCTCACTTATGTGGCCAGGTTAGATCATTTGCAAAACAAGATCTTAACTGTGGCCAATATTACCAAGAAAGCATTTTAAAAAATAATTTTTTTTCTGAGAATTTGGGAAAATGAAATGGTAGCATCATTCATTGTTGTTTTTGATATCTTCCTCCATTTCCAACTTGTTTTTCTAAGAATGCAAATTCCAGAATGTTATCGAAGGGTCCCTGGTAAAATAAATGGCAGCAATACTATGTAAGATCCAGACAAGTAGGTTTCTTTACTGTGCGATCTTTTCAAGCCTTTCTTATGTCGAGGCACATGAGAATGTCCAAGAGAGGGAGGTGATAGCAGTGTTTTAAAAAATATGTTTGACCAGAGGAGGCTCTTCTTGATGAGAACCTTATAGAAACAACGTGGGGCAGAACTTGCTCTGGAACATGCTAGTGGGAAGGCTGTTTACCTGGAACAACTTTAAAATGACACTTCCCCAAGTTAGTCTTTCCCATGCTTAAATATTTGGAGGTCCTAAGATCTTTCTTCTAGTTTGGGATGTGAGATAAGAAATGAGGACATTCTACAAGACTTGAGGGGGACTTTAAAAGGAATCCCGTGAGTTAAAATCATGCAATGACAAGAGTGAGAAGCCTGCGCCACCATGGGAAGGGACAGTATTCATCACACATTTTGAGTCTGAGATCCAGTGGAGTAGGACAAGTAAAAACTGAGCACTCGGGTGTGCCAGATGTTATGCTCAACATTTCACCCAGGGTATGGATTTTGGTCTCCCAAACAGCTCAGTGAGGATTGTTGCTACCTGTTATTTCTGAGGAAACTAAAGTTCAGCAAATTGTCCCGCAATGTAATTGTTTAATGAGTGGTGGAGCCAGGGTTCAAACCCAGACACTGTGCCCAGAACAAAATGAGGCAATCTGACTTTTAGCCCCCAGGTTATGATGACATATCTGGGTAGCTTCATCCAAGTCATAGTTTACTTGAGTTCCAGAACTCTATTTTCTCACGGACATGGAAATCCTCTGGGCTATCAAGACTAGCTGGGTATGAGTTTGACTGCCTTTGGGAGGATATGGGCTGGTACTCAGTAAAGGTTTGGGGGTACTTAATCATCTAGTGGGTACCCAGCAAACCTTTTTTAGTAAAATTGATACAGTGATGAATAGGGAAAAGTTTATGGTATAAGTAAAATACAATTTTATAACATTACAATTTCTAAATTTCTATACCATTTAGCATAGATAGTAATTTTTATGTAAATCACTTATTGACAAGGATTTGAACAAATGACCTCTCTAGTTCAGTTTTTGTTGGAGTGTAACGTTTATGCAGAAAAGTGCCCTTAGAAGCAGACAGCTCAGCGAACTTTTACAATCAGAAGTCATTCCTGTAATCAGCACCCACACTGAGGAAGAA
>NW_011888797.1:3349592-3365605 GCF_000151845.1 Pteropus vampyrus | reverse complement strand
TCTCACCATTGTGTAGTATTCCGTTGTGTGAATGTACCACAATTTACTTACAACTGTTGATGGAGATTTGAGAATTTCCATTTTTTTACCATTATACATAGTGATACTGTGAAATATTTTAGCGCTTGTTTTTTGGTGGACATATGTTTTAATTTCTGTTAGGCATACACTTGGGAGTGGAAATGCTGGGTCATGGAATATGCATGTATTCAGATATTATAAATACTCCCAAACAGTTTTCCAAAATGGTTGTACCAATTTACACTCCTGCCATTAGTACACAAGAGTTTCAGTTGCTCCATATCCTTGTCCATATCCTTGTCTTTTGTCTTTTTCATTTTAATCATTCTAATGGGTGTGTGATAGTTTTAATTTGAATTTCTCTGATGACAAGTGAATTTAAGTATCTTTTCATAAGTTTATTGGCCATTCGAGCATACTCGTTTGTGAAGTATTTGTTCAAGTGTTTTAATTATTTTTCTATTGGGAAGTATTTCTTTTTCTTATTGATTTGTGGATTTTTAAAATCTATTCAGGATATGAGTTCTCTGTCGGATATACGCATTGAAAATATCTTCTCTGCAGAGATTTTTAAAACTCTTATTTGTATTTTTCGAGGAACATAAATTTTTAGTTATAGTAAAGTTCAATTTAACAAATGTTTTCCTTTTATAGTTTTGCCTTATATTTTTTAAAAACTTTGCTACACCCAAATCAGGAAGATGTCCTCCTGCAATCAGTTTTTCTTTAAATGCTTTATTGTTTTCTTCTTTATAATTAAATCTACAATTCATCTACAATCTAATTTTGTATACAGTGTAAAGTAGGAGTTAAAATACATTTTTCTATTGTGATATTAAACTGACACTGTACTATTTATTGAGAAATTTATCCCCCCTTCCCTCGCTGATGTGCCACAATTACCTTTTCATGACTCTTTTAGGACCATTGACTCTGCATATGAATTTTAAAACAACTTCTTTATTGTTTTGCTTTGTTTTTATTTTTGTTTCTTGGCTTTATTGAGATATAATTGACAAAAATTATATATAGGGATTACAATATGATGATTTAATATATGTATGCATCATGAAATGATTATTACGATCAAGTTAATTAAACCTTCCATTGCCTCACATAGTTACCATTTCTTGGCATATGGTTGAAAACACTTAAGATTTACTCTCAGCAACTTTTTAATATAGAATACGGTATTAACTATACTCACTATGCTGTACATTTAGATCCCCAGAATTAATTCACCTTATAACTGAAACTTTGTACCCTTTGACCGACATCTCCCCATTTCTCCCAATCCCCAGCCCCTGGTAACCACTATTGAACTCTCTGGTTCTGTGAACTAAACTTCTTTAAATTTCACATTTAAATTCCAAGTGAGATCTTAGAGTATTTGTCTTTCTCTGTCTGGTTTATTTCACTTAGTATAATGTCCTCTAGATTCATCCAGATTGTCATAAATGCAGGATCTCCTTCTCTTTGTGGCTGAATAATATTCCATTATATATCTCATTTTCTGTATCTCATTTGTCTGTCAATTAAAACTTAGCTTGTTTCCATATCTTGGCTATTGTGAATTATGCTTTAATAGACATGGGATACTTCAATATCTTTGAGATACTGATTTCATTCCCTTTGGATATGTACCCAAAAGTAGGATTGCTGGATCCAATCGTAGTTCTATTTTTAATTTCTTGAGGAATTTTCATCCGGTTTTCTATAATGTTATAAAATTTTCTCTAATACCAATGTAAATTTCCACCAACAGTAAACAAAGGTTCCCTTTTCTCCACATCCTTGTCAACACTTGTTATCTCTTATGTTTTTGATAATAGCCACCTAAAAGGTATGAGGTGATTGTGGTTTTGACTTGCATTTCCTTAACGATTAGTTATGTCGGGCATCTTTTCACATACCTGTTGGCCATTCATAAGTCTTTTTTTTTTTTTTTTTTAAATGTCTACTCAGACCTTTTACTAATTCTTTAATCGATCAAAATATTTGTTTTGCTCTTTGCTATTAACTTATATGTGTTCTTATACACTTTGGAATTAACCCCTTATCGCATATATGTCTACAATTATTTTCTGCCATTCTATAGGTTGCCTTTGTATTTTGTTGATTGTTTTCTGTGCTAAAGCCATCCAAATTGGAAAGAAAGAAATTAAATTTCCTCAGTTTGTAGATGACAGTACTTTATATATTATTAGACAAAACCCTAAATTTAATAGGGCAATATAAAACCCTAAATATTCCACCAAAAATATGTTAGAATTAATAAATGATTTCAATGAAGTTGTAAGATACAAAATCAATATACAAAATAAGTTGTGCTTTAATTCACTAACAATGAATCCTCTGAAAAAGAAATTATGGCTTTCTTTTCGCCATTGTAACAGCAGCCATGAGCACGCTTAGGCTACAGAGAAGCTTGCCTCCAGTGTTCTGAGCTGTGGCAAAAAGAAGGTCTGATTGGACCCCAGTGATACCAATTGGACCCCAATGATAGAAATTGCAAGGCCAACTCTCATCAGCAGATTTGGAAGCTAGTCAAAGATGGGCTGATCATCTAGAAGCCTGTGACTGTCCATTCCCAAGCTTGATGTGGGAAAAACATCTTGGCCTGCAGGAAGGGCAAGCATATGAGCATAGGTAAGCAAAAGAGTACTGCCAATGCTTGAATGCCCAAGAAGGTAACCTGGATGAGGAGGATGAGAATTCTTCATCAACTGCTCAGAAGATACCGTGAATCTCAGAAGACTGACTGCCACATGTATCACAGCCTGTCCCTGAAAAAGAAGGGTAACGTGTTCAAAAACAAGTGGATTCTCATGGAACACATCCACAATCTGAAGGGAGACAAGGCTCACAAGAAAATTCTGGTTGACCAGGCTGAGGCCCATAGGTCTAAGACCAAGGAAGCATGTAAGTGCTGTAAAGAGTGGCTCCAGGCCAAGAAGAAGGAAATTATTGAGATTGTCCAGGGAATAAGAGACTAAGAAATAAAGCACCACCTCTCTTACCTGTACATACTGGCCTTGGTAATTATATAGATCAATCATTCAATAAAAGAGCCTTAGTCTGCCAAAATAGGAAAAAGAAATTAAGAAACATTCTCATTTACAATAGTATCAAAAAGAATAAAATACTTATGAATAAATTTAACCAAGGACGTGAAAGATCTGTATGCTGAAAACTATAAGACATTGATGAAAGAAATTTAAGGAGACACAAATAAATGGAAAGGTAGCCTGTGTTCATGGATTAAAAGAATTAGTATTGTTAAAATGTTCATCTTACCCAAAATTATCTACAGATTCAGTGCAATCTCTATCAAAATTTCAATAGCACTTTTTAAAGGAATAGAAAAAACAATCTTAACCTTCATAAGGAACCACAAAAGGCCCTAAACATCCTAAAGTACTCAAGAAAAAAGAACAAAGTTGGAGGCATCACACATCCCAATTTCAAACTGTATTACAAAGCTATGATAATCAAAACAATATGGTAGTGGCATAAAAACAGACACATAGACCAATAGACCACATAGACCAGAATAGAAAACTCAGAAATAATCCTATGCATATGTGGTCAACTAATCTTTAACAAAGTTGTAAAGGATACACGATGGAGAAAGGATAGTCTAATAAATGGTGTTGGGAAAAGTGGATTTCCACATGCAAAAGAATGAAATTAGACCTATATCTTACACCATTAAAAAAAATCAACTTGAAATAAATCAAAGACTTAATTATAATACCTGAAACTGTAAAACTCTTAGAAGAAAACAGGGAAAAATTCTCCTTGTCGTTGATCTTGGCAATGATTGTTTCAAATAACACCAAAAGCACAGGCAATAAAAGCAAAAATAAACAAATTTAACTACAACTTGTTTATTTTATCAAAAAAACACAAAAAACAAAAAAACACCTGCTTGTCTCAGTCACCTCAGGCTATTATAACAAATTGCTGCAGATTGAGTAGCATAAATAATAGAAATTTATTTCTCACAATTCTGTAGGCTGGGAAGTCCAAGATCAAGGGACTAGCAGATCCGATGTCTGATGAGGGCAGCCTTCCTGATTTGCAAGCAGCCTTCTTCCTGTTGCATTCTGACATAGCAGAGAGAAAGGGAGAGGGAGAAGAAGGAAAGAGATTAATTTATAGGGACTTGATATCTTCACAATATTGAGCCAGCTCATGAACATGGTATATCTCTCCAGTTATTTAGATCTTTGATTTCTCTTAATATTTTTTTTAGCTTTTAGTATAAAATCTTATACATCTTTATTATATTTCTTATATGTGATTATTTTGATGCTACTGTAAATATTTTAAAATTTTTTTCTACTTTTTGTTGATTACTAGCCACAAAATATAATTATCATATTGTATAAAAATAAAATTATGATTGTATTTTGACCTTCCTTGTGTCCAGCAACCTTGCTACATTTATTTGTCAATTCTAAATGTTGTAGGCTCTTTTGAATATTCCAGATGCACAATCACGTAATTTGTGAACAAGGCTGATTTTGGCCATTCTTTTTCAATCTTAATGGTTTTTATTTCTTTTTGTTTATTACATTTGTTAGGATAGCCAATACAATATTGAATAGAAATGATAAAAGTGAGCATTCCTGATCTCAAAGGCAAGTTTTCTGAATTTGTTTTGAGTATGATAGTTCCCATGGATTTTTAGAATACATATTTGAGTTGATTTTCTATTGCTGTATAACAAATGACCACAAATTTAGCAACTTAATGCAACAGAAATTTATTATCTCACAGTTTTGTAAGTCAGATGTCTTGCGAGAGTTCAGCTGGATTTTCTATTCAGAGTATCAGAAGGCTGAGTTTCTATCTGGAGCTTTAGTTCCTCTTCTAAGATCTTTCACTGGCTGGATTCAGTTCCTTGTGATTGTAAGATTGAGGTCCATGTTTTGTTTTGTTTTGTTTTCCTTCCTGGCTTTCATCTGGGGGTTTCTCTAAGCTCATAATGGCTGCACTCAAGTTCTTGCCATTTGCCTTCCACCATCTTCAAAGCCAGCAATAGAGAATCTCCTTTACAACAAATCTCTCTGATTTGGGGGAGGTTCCAGTCCCTTTTAATGGCTCACCTGATTAAGTCAAGCCCACTTCAATGACCTGCCTTTTGATTAACTTGACATCAACTAATTAATAACAATCATGGGAGTGATATCCCATTATATTTACAGGTTCTGCTCACATTCAAAGAGAGAATTGTACATAGAATATATACTATTGGACAATAATTTGAGGAATCATCTTAGACTTCTGCCTACCACAATATTCTTTATTAAGTAATAATTCCATACCTAGTCTTCTAAGAGTCGTTATCATGAATGGGTGTTAAATTTTATCAAATGCTTTATCTGCATCTGTCAAGATGACTAATAATTTGCTAATGTTAGTTTGAACCATATGAAATGGCTGGCATTTGACCATATTTGACCTATAAATGTCATTTTATATAGTTCAACTTAATATGTTTTATTAGTTTTACATCCATTTTTATGAGAGGTATTGATCAGTAATTTTTGTTTCTTGAAATAATCTTGTAGGCTTATAGCATTGAGGTTATTCTGGCCTCCTAATGTGTTAGGAAGTATTCTGTCTTTTTATATTCTCTGAAAGAGTTTTGTGAAGAATTGGTATTGTTTCATTCTTAAATTTTGAATTAATTCTCTGGTGGAGCCATCTGGGTGTCTGCCAGTATTAATCACTTTGAAAGATATCCTCTCTTCAGGTGATTTAACTGATGCTGAGGAAATCTATATATACAAGTTAAGACTTCTAGGCTGTAATTTATGATGATTATATGGAGCAAAGTGGTGATGATGGAAAAAAATAATGGGTCAATCCAGAAGAGAAAAATTAAGATACAATCAGGTATTGGTTCAATAATATACTGACTATTCCAGCACTTTGCATTGGAAATAGGTTCTTTGCTATCGGTGATCTCTCTGGGAACCTGCCATGAAGAAACAAAAATAGTGAGTCACTTTGACTTAATCCTGTATCCTGACTTCTTTGATTTGTAGCAGGCATTGGTTGGGCTGCCTTTCAGAAGATGCATGTACTTGGGCAAGTGATTCTGTCTTGCTGGCCTTGATTTCCTTGGATTAACCTAAATTAGCGTAGCAGCTAGCCCACAATAAACACTCAATAAAAGCTAACTTTAAAAATGCTTTATCCAGTTGCTTGGTTTTAGAAGCACTTTGGTTTTCTGGAACATGAATTTTTAGCAGAAGTAACACATTTGCGGGTGATATTTCTGAGGTATTTTAGCAACTACGACACTTTCTTGAATTTAACTGTGTCTTCTTTGGTCTCTTCGACTGTGAGATTCTTGAAGGAGGGGATGTTACCTCATTTATCTTTATGTAACCAGTGCCTGACATAGAACAGGTGCTCAATAATCTCTACTAAATGATTAAATGAGAAAAAAAATTTCAAAGTCTCAGTGACAGAGATTAATTAAATTATGCTATTATCTTAAATTTTAGGAGCATATATGTTCATAAAAACTTTCATTTAACATTTCGTCCCCTAAGATTTACTTCTATAAATTCCTTAGATTTGAGATAACTTGACATTTTTAATATAGGTGCAAAAATAATTAATTCTTTAAGGACAGCTACTTTACAAAAGTTGTGTGCAATATTTTATTGATATACTTATGAGACAAAATATATATGCCCAGATTTATTAATCTCAGCTTTAAAAATTATTTTTTGCTAAAGGAACTTAGATCACAAAGAGTAAATAAAAATAAATCTAAATTTCATGACTAGATTAGTTCCTTCCTGAATATTTTCAGAAGGCAAAGGGACATACTTACATTTCTTTATACTACAAAAAAATCATTTTTATCTGAAATTTAAATTTAACTAGGTATACTGCATTTTTATTTGCTAAACCAGCAACCCTAAATATATGATTTTTAATGGTGGAACCCCTAGAGCTAACCTTTATCATACAGTGTTCTGTGGGAGAACAGTTTAAGAATCACTATTTTTTTGGATTGAAATTTAGAACGGAAATTTCAGTTGTTCTACTTACAGAAAAAAATTCTAAGCAAGAGTTTTCCTTTAAAAATCAGTGAAAGGAAGATGCAATTTCAGTCCAATCTTTGAGAATGGTTTTTCTTCAGCTGGACCTCAAAATGAATTTTTGAAGACAAGTAAACATTTAGGTAGCAGGTAGTGAAGAACTGGGGCTCCCTGACCCACTACAAAGGAAACTTGTTTTTCAGGTTAAGTGAGAACAGGGATTATACACCAACTATTCTCACTGCCCAGCCATGTAGTCTTCATATAAATCTGTATCAGGAAATGCTATGATATACAAAGTCCTTCTTGAGTGATAATGGAACGAGGAACAATAATTCTCTAGCTACATAGATGTCTTGGAGAGCTTGTTCTGGTTTTCCTAGCCCTAATTTTTAACCAGGTTGCAGGATAGAGTGTGATTTTTTTTTATATAACACTTAATCTGTATTCGGTTTCCCACATGGAAAGTGAAACTGTTATCTATTCCCATGTACATTAAGGGATAATTAAAGAAATACTGAGATAATATGAAACTAATGCCAACTTATTTCTTAATTACTCCCGAGATATCTCTTAAAAAAAAAAAGGCACTATTATTTATATCTGCTAACAAATCCCAGTATCTAGGTGAGCCTCATTTAGCATCTGCTCAGTTCATGGCCCATAGACACAAAGAATAAGACATAGACCTCAAGGAGGAAATCAAAAATGGTCTTTATGATGTAAATCTAACCATAGAAAGAAAAAGAACCCTCTCTATTCACACTCTTCAAAAATGCTTGAATATTTCCAACAAGGTTGGTAAATTATGAAGTAATTTGGGGAATGAACAGCATTGAACTGTAAATAAAGTGGGATTTGCAGAAAATTTCCAAATAGGTGTTCTTGCTATCCAGTATGGGCCAAACAAAACCATAACAAATCAATGTTATAAACTATACCTTTTAAAACATAATTAGAACTATAAGAATGACTTGGATTAAAGCAAAACATACTTTGGTCTGAGATTGGTGACACTAAAATGATATTCAAGGGCTCTTGATATAGGCATACAGTGATAACTACAGTTACAACCTTTATCAGCAAGGGCAGTTAAGTGCAAGAATCTAAAATAACCTAATTTCTGTTGATGATTAGATTGGACTTCTTGCAGACTCACACATAAACCTGATCATGTCGGGTTTACCACTGCGAGGATCCAATTCCACAAACCTACATTATTTGCTTTTATTGAATAAAGCAAATTCATTTTTCCATCTGTCTATGTTATTGTAACCCATCAATAATACACAGAAAAAAGATAACAATTCTACTATCCATGCTTGTCCTTTTAAAATTTAATGGCTCTCTTTTGTATGACAAAAAAGGGAAGGGATGCCACCAACATTTATCTCTCCCATTGTATCTCATAAGCTTTGTCCTGTGGTTTCTACTTTATGAAAAGTTCGACCACAGAATTAGGTTGTTTTGGCCATTGGTCCGTGCACCTTGGGTAAAGACTTTCTCTGCATCTTCTTCCTCCCCGCCATTTTGCTGGACATTTTGTTTTTTCTTGTAATGGCTGAAAAAGGTTTTACGAAGCCAAGATAGAAAAGGGAGCCGGGGTCCTAAACAAGATGACATGTACTGTACCAACACTGCAAGTGAACACCAGCCTTGCACGATTGCAGCCTTACAGAGCACACTTTGTGTAATTCCTACTATTGTGCGATGCAGAAAGAGAGAGAACCAGCCGCGGTGGGTCGCATTCAGTTCCAAGACACAAGGACAATTGTCAGGGGAAAAAAAAGAGAGAGAGAGAGAGAAAATTTCATTAGAAAGAACCAAAAAAAAAATTTTAACCTCTGCTTCACCCAGGGTCATAGCCATGGATTTGTATATAGAAAATGGTTCATTCATAGCAAAGGCCTAAACTTTAATTTGGCATAATGCTTGTTCTTTATGTCACAAAATGTCTTTCATCGTATTGACCTAAAGGTTCTTATTAAGCATCTGAATTAGAAAATAATTGTTTAGAAAAGTGAAAGATAGAAGCTGTGATAAAGGGAGAAGAAGTAGGACAAACCGCTTTCCTCCTTTGAGATTTCATTTTGACCACAGCACAGGGAACACGTTAATGCTTTTCTGCATCCTTTGTGGGTCTCCTTATTAGCAGAAATGACTAGTAAGTCTTAAATTGAGTGTACAGATTCATCTTGAGATGCTCTAGATGAGTACTTTCCTTGAACCAAATTTGTCCTTCTAGAAATAAGGGACTGGGCCATTTTGCTTGCTACTGATCTATTGACATTACATCTAAATGCCTGAATGACATTTAGGTTGTAGAATTTTGGATACTTTAGTGGGCTTTCTGTTTATTTGGCAAAATGCAGGAGCTTTCTTCCTTCTACTCAAGATCAAATGAAGCACAGCTTCTCCTCATACACCACAATTTATGTACTAGTAGGTAATTTTTGAAAAAAACTCCTAGCCTCATGATATGAACAAAAACATTATGAATAAAATTATAATCAGTCTCATAAACATGTGAAAATGTTTTCAACTTGTGCAGATGTATTTCTTTCCCTTAAAAAGCACAATTTATACAAAGCATATTTCTGAAATAGTATCTGTGACATTGGTGTTGCGTCTGCATGCTCATTTATGTTAGGCTGTAACTTTTATTATGTTTCAATTACATGCAGCAAATAAAAACAAAAAAGTCAAACAGAAAACATAAAGAAAAATGTAAAAATCATCCATAATCCCACCACCCGAGATTATCATTAAGCATTTTGATGTGCAACTTTTCAGACTTTTTCCTTCTCTTTCTATATACTTACATATATTTACCCCCACAAACTGCATTTGCATTTTTTAAATCAAAATATCACCATATTTCACGTACTCTTTTGTAACCTTTTTTTAACAACATATCATAAATATCTTCAAACGTTAACAAATAATTCCATACATCTTTCGATGACTGCAAAATATTTCCTTATATGGTTATATCCCAGTTTAATCAACGAATCTATTTTTCATTGAATATTTTCATGGTTTCTAATTTCTCAAAATTTTATACAATGTTGCAATAAATATCTTCGCACTTACACTAATTTTTTTCTTTAAGTTAAATTCCTAGAAATGAAATTATTAGGTCAGAGGATGTGGACATTTTTAAAGCTTTTGATGCACAATGCCAAACTGTTCTGCATGCAGATGGGCTGCATCAATTTCATCTTTTATCAACAATGTATAAGAGTGGCTGGTTCACTACACCCTCTCACTGCTGGTTATTATTCCATTTTTATGTTAGTCAATTTCATATACAAAAACATATGAATTCAGCGCATTCTTTTCAAAGCAATAGAGGTAAGCCTGGACTGTGATCATCTCTACTATTTCTCACAAGGACTCTTTGAGACTAATAAAGATCCATAATTAACTGAATTCGAACTAGAAAAATCAGAACTCTAAGAAATACATTTTTGGAGTAAAAATAGAAATTATTTTTAAATGTGTGAAAGGTAATTAATAACCATGATTAGAAATAAGAAAGTTTAACTATAATTTTTTTGGAGTGTTTAGAAAAGTACAGTGTTGAAATGACTTTTCTGGCTGTCCAATATCCAATCCTCATAGCATCCTGATTGCTTTTCTAGATAATTTTCTCTTGGGTGTAGTCATGGGAAAAAACAGTGCCTACTCCTGGTGTTGGAGCTGATGAGAACACAGCCCCAAGACAAGGAGTGGGTCACATGATCAGCCTCAGCCAATTAGATATGCTCTCCTAGGATTGTGAATCTTGAGGAAAGGACAGAACTATATGGAGATGTCAGTCATGCATCTTAAGCAGCAAAGGTGTGCTTTTTACAGTTTATTCCCCCAGAATCCCCATGGTTCTTTCTCGTTCTAAACCTGGTCCTTCTAAGCAGTCCTTTCAAAATCTTCCCTTCTGCTTAAGTTGTCCAAGTCAGTTTCTGTTGCCTGCAACTAAGAGCCCCGACTACATATAAATGGACAATGTGATTTCTTTTTATGAAGTTGTGAATGCTAAGTAAATTTTTCTCCACCCTCAAAATCATGTCACACCCAGAAAGCTTCTTATTAGCATCACGAGGAATGTTATGTTAAAGCTCAACCCACAAACCTAATAAATCCATGTGGAAGGCTTTTCTCTTTGCCTTGCTGTGATGAAAACTGATGCCAACTACTCTGCCTAGGCCACTGCAAAATCAGAAGACTACTCTCTGCCTGCCTCTGTTTCTTATTTTTTGTTAAGGGACTTAACCTTCTTTACTTCAAATATGGCTAAAAAAATGGAAAAATACCATGGGACTTTCCTCAGTCTTGCTAAGGTAACTGCAAATAGCCACAAATCTCTGCAGAGATAAAAGACTTTGCATTGCCTACAAGTACACTCTTTTAGATTTATTCTTCTCTTCTTCCTCCAAGTTTTTTTTTCCCCTGTGAACAGGATGAAGCCAAAATGTACTGAAAAGCATTTCAAGCCAAGGTCCAAAAATACATACCTGAGACTCTTTAGCCAGGAGTTTCCCAATAAATATGTATTACTCAAATTTATATTTTCTTTCTACCTAGAAGATAGTAATAATGATGAACAAAGCAGTAATTAAGTTATTAAGAAGGTATTACGCACTTAACGGTGAGGCAGTATGGTATTAACTCATTTGATCCTCACAATAACCCTGTGATAATATAATAATGTTAATGATTAGTAGTATTGTTATTATTCTCCCCATTTTATAGACTAGAAAGCTGAGACTAGAGATATAAAAATCTAGCTTAATATTCACAAGTAGAAAATAACAGAGCTGAGATTCATGCTTAAAGCAGTCTGAGTCTTAACAAGTATTTGGTTTGTTTGTGTTTTTGAGGATAAATTACAATAAAATTTCCCCACACATTTCTGTTATTTCACCTGATGAATCCTTCAAAGACAATTCCTCCTATTAGAGGAAGGCTTTGTAGACACCATTTGGAAACACAAGCCTTTGGAGGTACTTGTTACAAAGTATAAGACGAATATTCACTCCTGTCGTGTAAACTGGGTGGGATTTTGCAAGTCTACATCAAGTATGCAGAAACAATCAGCAACTGGGTGCAAGATTCTGCCACTCATCAAAGAGCAGTTGTCCTGGGTTCTTGGTGTCTCATGTGGTACCCCACTGATATCTCAAGACTGGGATGTGACTCTGGCAAGGAGAAAGCAGCATCAGAAGCTGGGAATGCCAGGAAGCATAACCGTCAGGGAGTTCAGCCTCCTCCAGACGCTCCTCCTTGTTTTGCCCTTATAACTTGCATTTATTTCTACCCAGCCATTTTCTAATACTGAATTCCAAACCCACCATTTGGTGAGCATTGAACTACCAATGTCTCTTTTCATGGGTCAAGGCATTGGTTGCTGGCTTGGAAAAGAGGACACCCCACAGTGTCAACTATTTGCTCAAATACTTTCACATTTTTTTTTTCCTCTTTTGTATCCCCTTGGGCGAAAACTTGCAGACAATAACCTTGTCTCCTGTCACGTTCCAGTGTAAAATGTGCTGCTTGCAGGCAGATATTCTTGAACCAACCCAAGCCTCTAACCTTGCCCCCTTTTGCATTTTTATATCCTGAGCTGGGAGGTTACCCAACAAGGCGGTTTTGTATATTAAATGCAATCGCTTATGTTTTCATTTGAAATTCTAATGCCTTGTGCTTCAAAATTTGACTAAGTGCACTTGGTTAAAATATATATATATATATTTCTATTTCTTACTATTAGTTATTACTGAAAAGGTGGTTTGCTGCTCATATTGAGTTAGGCGTAAAATGCTCTGAGTGTGCAGATTAAGCCTTTTCTGAGACACACAGACGAATGCACTTGAAGGTCTTTCTATCCTCTGAATTCCCTTTCTTTTCTGATTTCTCCCATTACTAAATCAAAACCTTCATTTCATAGTGTAGTTCAAAGAGATGGGCAAATGGAACTTTTAGAAATAAAAGTTTTCTCTTTCTCTCTCTCTTTGATATACAAGAATCTTAAATTTAGGGCTAGTTTCTCCATGAAAAATACACCTAACAAGTTTAGTTATTTCGATCCAGTGAAGGCTTGCAAGAAAAATAAACCAGATACAATGATCTTAACTGGGGTAAAATTTGCCAAAATCATTCCAAATTAGTACTCTGAAAATATCAGAGGTATTAAACTGAGTTTGTTTGTCTGTTTTTAAATAATTATGTCAGGAGAAGGAGCCGGTGAGGAGGAATTAAGAATTCGTATTGTTTATTTCAAAGAGAGTCCGTTTGTGAGAAAGTGACAGTAAAATCTTTTTTGTACCAAATTATGACTTCTACAAATCCCATTCATTTTATTTTACTGAAAACAATAACAAGATAACAACAGCAGCAAAACTAGTCATTCAAACTTTGTAATCACAGTCTTTAATACATTTTTTTTAAAACTTCAAGTTACATTGAAAACAATGTCAGGTTAAAGAAAAATGGAAATTGAAGAGTTGATTATATATATCTTTAAATTTCTAGGATTTTTATTTTAGTGTTTATTCTATTTTAATTTTTGGAGTCTCAATGTTCATTTATTTTTTCCCAACATTTTATTGTGGATGTTTTCAAAATACAGGCAAATTGAAAGAATTGTACAGTGCATGCCCATATATCCATAGCCCAGAATCTATACTTAACATTTATCAATATTTGTTCTATTATAATGTGATCCATCTATCCACCAATCCATTTTATTTTTAGATGCATTTCAACATAAGTTGCAAACATTAATAGACTTCTTTCCAAACATTTCAGCCTACACACCATTAACTAGAGTTCAATTTTTGTTTGCCAATTAGCTGGTTTTAAACATACTTTATTTTGGAGGCTCTCTACTGACATTATGCCTTTTCCAGACTTCCTTATCTTATTTTGTTACTTCTTCTCTTTCCCCAATTGTCCTCATCCCTTTTCCCCCCTACTCTTTGTTACCTTTAGTTTCATTTCTCTGCTTTGGAAATGGTATTTCTCAGATCTAATGCTATAGGTCACTGCTAAAAATTGACTTGTATCTGGAAAAGATTATAATGTTTATAGGCAGCTACATGGGAAACTTAAGAGTCTAGTAGCAGCCAAATGTGAAGCCTGTGCTTTGTAGAAATAGTCAAAGGAGGCCCTCACTCTTCTCTCCCCATAATAAAGGTGGTTTGCTTAGAAGGTGGTTAAGGCACGGTGCCTTTCCCAGGCCTTGTAAGCTTTTGAAATTCAAGTATAGGCTTGTATTTAGCGTTTGAATCCAACAGCAATTGGCTTCTCTCATATGTCACTGATGTGTTCGCATCTGTGTGTGAGTGCATACATTGTGTGTTGTTTGTGTGTGCGTGTCTCCCTATCACATTTGGGGCCCCTGTGACCTCCAATTCAACGTGGGGTCTGTCACCAAGCCTCTTTAGACTGTCAGCTTTATTGGTGCCATTTTTTTAAGTTTGTTTTGTTCCCTATGCTAATAAAGCTTCTCTCTGCTTCAATCAAAGCATATTATCTCTCTCTCTTTTTTTTCTCTGTAAGTAAGGCAGCAATCTGTTCTGTTTAAATGCCTCATCATCTTCGCTTTCCCCATCCCTGTGTCCCTAGATTTTCGAGATTGTTGACTATTATGTAACAGATGGCCTGACAGACCTCCGACTCTTTGCGATGTTGGCCAGCTTGGCTCGGAAAAATCGCAGCACTGGAGTAAATTTTCCCAGGCATGGGACGCTCATGAATTTTAACTCCTCCGCAACAAAGGAATTCAAAGGGGGTAAGAGCCAATCTATCAGGAGCCGAGGCAATTAAAAGATGGAGGTTGGCATTCTGCTGCAGAGGATTCTCTTCTCTGGGTCTGAATATTTAGACTAGATTAAGTCAGCCTGGCTCCCATTCATCACTCTTTGCCACAGGACATCAAAACAATGAAGTGACTCAAAAACAGAAGCCAATGGGTTTTTAGCTTTTAATGATAAAACGTTTGTATTGTTATATAAGAATGCCATGGGGGAATGGACAGAGGAGCCATAAACCATAAACAAGGTCCCACCTGATCTTCGCAAGGATGACTCCATTGACAACTGGAAGAGGCCACCCATTCTGGTTTGGATTCACCTTATCGGGCCCTGATTTTAGTCTTTTAGCCACATGGAGGTTGGGCTGACAGCTCAGGTTGTATGTGTTTTGGCAATTATTGCAGGATGTGAAGACAGATCTGTAGAGCAATGAGATGAAGAGATGGAGTGGTAGTTATTTGTGTTTTAACTTAAAAAGTACAGAAATGGACAAAGAAAAAACATAGCTATTTTTCATAATTCTATCATCACAAAACATTTTGGACATATTTGCTTCCAGAACTTTTTCCCCTATATTTACATTTTATGTTAAATTACACATAATACATGTGACACTATTGTATCTTTAAAAAATTAGACAATTTCGAATAAAACTTCAACAATTTAGCACCTGAGCCTCTCCAGCATGGCCCAGCTCCATTTCTAGCCTTCTCTGAGCCTCAAATTCAGCCTATATTCACTTCTGAGTTTTCTGTATGTCAACTTTTCCTTCTCTCAAGAGAGACATACAAATCATAATTTTTTGGTCACTGGAACTCTCATTTTTTTGCTTTTGTTTTTGAGTTCAGCTATATATTTATTAATATTTTTAAACACTGTCATCTATCATTTCTATGAGTGTAGAAGAAGAATGGGCATGATTCCAGGGACGTTTAAGCTACTATCTGGAACATCCAGAACAAGGAAATCTAAAGTTACTTTTTAACCTGGAATAATAAATGGTGAATTCAAAAGCTGTATTTGAAATTAACAGAATAATATTGTTTGATAACATGAAAGAAATTTATGTTATCCATATGCCTGGAAAACAGAGCTGAATTTCTTCTTC
>NW_011888797.1:3344259-3349077 GCF_000151845.1 Pteropus vampyrus | reverse complement strand
AGTGCTGGACCCTCTGGGAAATACAAAGAAAATATAAGACAAGAGCACTGTTCTTGTACAGCTGGAAATCTATCTGGGGAGAACAGATGAACTCAGACCGCACCATCTAAGAACAATACAAATACACAATTATGCTAAACTATGTGGTACTGATGGTAAGAGAAATAAGAATTCTATGAAGGTAGAGGATTAGCCCATAGAGGAGTTTAAATTCAAGCTGAATCTTGAAGGATAAAATTTAAAAAATATGGCAAAGGATAGGTTGATGCAAGAGAGAGGCAAGAGGTGAGAAAAGTCAAAGAGGAGAGTGACTTGTTCATCAGGGTCAGAGGAAGGAGACAGTATGATCATCTCAAGAGGTGCGCTGTGGCATCAGCCAAAAGTAAAATCGAGATGATAGAAAGAGTGATGACCTTGGTTTCTCAGGAAGTGCCGGAAAATCTCTTTCCTGACTTACTTTCTTCTGGAGAATATGTAGTTTTCTGGGAAAGAGTTTTCAGTGAGCATCTCAGAAAAAGATTTTTTCCAGTGTTGTTCATCTCCATTTTATCTGCGGTTTTGGAAGAGCAGGACAGGAAACAAATATGTCTAATTCATATTCAGCTCCTTTTTGACAGATGTTTTATAGTATGACTTTCTCAATATGAGAACTCCTCACCACCATCACCACCGCCAACAACAATATCACTCCTTCCTCACCACAACCAATAACAACATCACCCACCAAGGACATCACTCAACATTACCTTACCCCTAAAATACCCCACCCCTGACATCCCCCCCACCACCAAAAACAATATCACCACCACCGTCAACATCTCTCATCCAAATCACTCGAATTCTCTGAGAAAAATCTTTAGAAAGAAGTCTTTTTGAATTGAGTTTCTTATAGATTTCTACTAAGAAAACAAGATAAGAATGAGCAGAAATAGTACAGATAATATAAAGAATATTGGAAATTCGAAGTACTATGGGGCTTTAAATCACAGATGATTTGATTAAAACCATCAAGGAGAAAATCTGACAAGCTACGCTACGTGAAAGTAAATGAAAATGGATACTTCCCATATTATGACTTTTGGACCAAAAAAGCAAGTTGCTTTAAAGACAACTTTGATTAGAGAAATCTAGTAAATATATAATTCCTAACAAACCTAAAGCCAAAACCAATTATATTCATGCATCAGATATTGTTGTATTCCCAAATAATTCAAAATCCTACTCTTCCTATGTGAATTTTCAAGGACACCAAATAATTCACCAATGCCTCGCAATTATTTCTAATTCATGGAAGTTTATTCTCCTCTTATAATAGATGGAATACTGTGGCACAGGTTCCACTTTTCCAGTTTTATTATGCCATTCACTGTCACCATAACTCCCGCCTACACACTCACCAACATCTACACGTACTCATGTAGGCAGCTATAAGTATCAAGATGGTTAATACAAATGATTGGATTCAGACTTAGCTTCAGAATCAACAAAGAATTGTTAATGTTTGGAAAGCAATGTTACAGTATATCTTGAAGGGTGTATGGACAAGGGTGTTTAAGTAGGTGTGTGAGGACCAGATTCTTGCTCTGATTGTACCCTTTTCCCCCACAGTTGGCAGTTGTGGGGAAAAATGCAATGCACCACCCAGATTCCCCTCAGCTGCCAGGGACTGCAGGAGCAGCAGCAGCAGCAAAGAACTGCCTGGCACTATGTCAGGAGACCTTCTGGGGACAGTCCACATCCAGTGACCAATTGCTGTGAGGTAATTAGGCCCAGTTTCCTCACCCTTACTCAAGGCCATGCTACTGCAGAGTCCTCAGCCTTGGCTGAGGCTACATTGAGTCTACACCAAGCTTGCCTTCTGTACCTGCCCACCCCTACTTCCCTTTTCTCCTTTCCTTGAGTGTTGATTTGCAAACCAGTCCCTAGGAAATATCTAAACACTAAGTCCCACTTCAGAGTCAGATCCCTGGAAGACTCAACAGGCAAGACTAACCCCAATCTTCTTTCTCAGCCTTGGTTCCCTCTCCCTATCCCAGGGCTGTTGTGAGGATCTAAATGAGATGGTTCAGTAAAATCTCTTTGAAAACTACAATGTAAGTTTTTTTTTCCCCTTCGTTAGAATGATGATTAAAGATAATTCCTCAGCCACCTAGTGTGGAAGTTGAGAATACAGACTCTGAAGGCAAACGAACTTGGCTTAGAATCCCTGCTTTATCATCTATAGCTACATGACCTTGGGAGAGTGACCTTACCTCATTTCATCCAACTCTTTCATCTATAATTTGAAGACAATAATAATAATAATTAATGAGCTGTTTTGTATATCAGCTGAGACATAATATTTAAAGGGCTTGGCACAGAGGTTGACTTGGAGAAAGCAGAGCTATGTTGTCTAAATCTGGGAGGAGCAATTTGAAATGTCAGGTATGCACATGTTTCTGGGAATAAATAATGCAAATCTCCTAGGGATAGGCACTTTTTCCATAGAAAGGGGATGGGGAAAGCATTCAGGATTCTAGCTAGTTGGCATCCTCAGTGTTTGCCTGGGGGTTTAAATGAGCACCCGGGATGAGAGGCAGATAAGTCAGGAAGAGGTCCACACACAATATGGAAGACAGAGACTGAGTCAAGCAGCAGTAGGTGGTTACAGATGTCCCCAGAATATGGGCCAAGAAGGCATATGGACCAGGGAAAGCTGGAAGGTCATCTTGTTTTAGAGGCTGGGTTGCTGGATTTAAAAAATTATTCAGTGTTCTGAAGTCTGGAGGATAGTAAAAACTGGGCTGGAATGCCCTCCAGTATTGTTTGGGAAGGTGTGAGTGAAGAAAAACACACCATAATAGGTAAGCAAAAAGATCATTAAAAAAAAAAGAAAAAAAAAAAAAACGGAGAAAGCTTGAACTCTGAGCAAGGTTTTCAAGAGACAGAAAAAAAAAAACCAATCACTTAGGATGGGTCTGATATGTAGTTGTTGCTAGAGAAATATTTTAGTTGATTGTTTTATTGATTGGGAAAAGTATGGGAGGTGAGTGGAATAAACCAATGATGTCAAAAAAACCCTGCATCCTATCTGCTTGGGTTTCTCCTTTCAACCTTCCATCTTTCATCCTACCCGACTCAGCTCTGGTCAAAGTCCAGGGTCCACATCCCCTGATGCCACTCCATTCCATGTAGTGTATGTAACATGCTGCAATCATGTGCAAGGTCTGAAAAATCATAGTTGTTTTTCCCCTGTCTGTTCATAGTCTCTTTCCTTGTAGTCCCAAGCATTCTCCTGGTTCTTGCATCATCATTTTCTCGATCCCTATATTCCTATCCTCAAGTCCAGGACTCCACATGTGGTCTTTAAGTACAGGTTCCAAGAATGTAGCATGCAGTCATGGTACTTATCAAGGGTCATAGGCATAGTGGTTGAGGCAGACTGTGAAGAATACTGATGACGGATGCATGGGAAGGCCACCCCACTTATTCTGGGAGTGCATTCGGCCGATGTTCCTCCTCCTGTGCCGCTACTCCCTGCATGTCACACCACAGACTCTGCAGACGGTATGACTTTTGCTAGAGGAAGACGATCTTTCTTCCTTCAAGGGTCTGTGAAAGGCTATGCTACCCTCAAACAAGCTAGTAATTCATTTGTAGAAATAGTTTCAAGATATATTTTAAACCTACAATCTATCAGGACCACTAATAACTAATCATCTGAAAAGACTTCATTGGATGGTTAGGATGATAAAGATAGTAACGACGACGACCAAGGGAGTCATTCCATTTCTTGAGCACCTACCACACATTGTGCCCTGTCCACAGGACTTTGCATACATTATCATGCTTATACTTCACAAGAACTATGCAAGGTACTATTGTTTCCATTTTACAGAGGAAGCATCGCAGCTCCAAAAGCCTAATGCATTTGTCCAAGGTGGCACAGTAAATATTTGCAGAATGTTTAGAACAGTGCTTGGCAAATGGGAAGCAAAGTGTGTTTGCTAATTTAAAAAACACATAAAAATAGTGAGTTGCAGGATCAAAATTTGAACCTACCTCTCTAACCCAGAAGCCGGTTCTCTTTCTACTGCACCACGCTGCTGTACCATTTGTGCTGTCCGATCTGTGGGCTGCCTTGTGCCAGGTGCTGGGGAAGGAGTAGCAGGAGAAAATATAAAGGTTTATAAAGTCAGCAGCCTTTATGCTTTCTTTATCTCTTCTTTCTTCCTCTATCCCTTGCTCCTGTGAACCTGTCCCAGGCACTCCCCACATATCTGGCTCTGGGATAGGCACTTGGGAAATGTGACCCCTCTCAAGTTGTTATGGTTCCAGACTTCAAAGGGTTTATAATTTAGTTGGAGAGTTAAGACAAATAGAAAACTATACCAGACTAAACCCAAATGGATTATAATTGTCTTAAATGATGGGATACCAACTAGAAGTATTATAGTAGCTCAGACAGGGGAAAGTTAGTGAAAGATTAAAAGACAAGCAGAAAGTGGTATTTTAATAGTGTTTCCTCCTTCTTGAAATTAGATATGATTTTATGATTTTTCTGACTCCAAAAATAATCTAGCTTCACTGCCAAAAATATTTAAACCACAGAGAAATATAAAGAAGCAAAGAAAAATCAAATAGAAGAATATTCCCCTAAGTACTATAAATATATATACATATGTATATATGTCAAGGTTTCTTGGGCACTATTGACATTTGGCCACATAATTCTTTGTTGAGGTGGTGCTGTCCTGTGCATTTTAGAACATTTAGCAGCATTCCCGGCCCTACCCATTAGGTGTAGTATTTCTCCTCTGTCCAGTTGTGATAAAAAAA
>NW_011888797.1:3341706-3343364 GCF_000151845.1 Pteropus vampyrus | reverse complement strand
TTTAAATGGTATTTTAAATCATTTATAAAATTTATAAGTAACTGTTGGAAATTTTATGGAATTACAGTCTTTGTGAGTAAAAAATGACTGAATATTGATAATTTCATGTAGTTCAATCAGATATTTTAAATTTAATATTAATTTTAGAAGAGTATCTGATGTTTTCTCATTTTTAGACAAGGAATATTGTATTCATGTCTCCTTTTATGGCTCTTGGTAAGTTTGATAGCATATTTTTACATTAAAAAATAATCTTGTAATTTTATTTTCAGTTATTTCATAGTTTGTATTTCTTGACTGCTTACTCTTGATTCTGAAACAATAGAGGAAAGCCCACATTGTATCTAAGAATGGATAAATTCTTAATATTATAAAGTTATCTATATGAAAAGTCACAATAATCATTTCTAGTGGTGAAATGTTAGTTTCAGATCTATTAATATCTGGAATAAGACAAGATGTCAATTATGAGAGTTATTTTCAACATTTTCCTGGAAGTCTTAAGGTAATGGTCCAAGAACGGGAAGAGAGGTTAAATATTAGATAGGAAGATGCAAACTTACTGCCATTTGTAGATGTGATAGAACACTCCATGGCATTAGCTGAAAAAAATAAACAAAAAGAGCAAAAGTGAAAGGACTAAGAAAGATGCTCAAAATGCCATCCCCTATTAGTTTCACACGTAGGTGACATTGTTGTGTGTTCTTCAACCGTTTATGCAATAGTCTGAGCTCACGGAGAGTCCCTTACACAGCCTTGCTGGTAATGTGGATGCCGACCTCACTTCTTCCTGAATTGAGATCCTAGGTGATTTTATTGTCAATGTTTGGGGGATTTTTAGGGTATCCTATGGGTCTTGGATAATTTTCTAAATTGCAGTTTCTGGCTTTGAGTTGGGGGCAGGGTGGTCATAGCTACATTTTCTCTGAATCTTTTAAAAGCTACCTGTTTCTGATCTAGGCTGCTACTAACTTAGAGTGAATAAATTCAGTCTGTAACTTTTCCCCCAAAATGTTTTCTTAAGGACCAAAAGACAGAATATAAAAGAATGATGGAGTCCAAATCACCATGAAATTTATATGAATGAACATTTAGGAAAAGAAGAGATTTTTTTTCTTAACACTTCTCAAGCAATAGCTCATTCATGAAAATCCACTTTACTAACACTTACTCCTGGCTCTGATTCTGAATATCTATCTATATCTATATCTGTGTCAACCTCCCAAATGTTTGAATATAATGCTACGTAATAACAAATTAGGATGCGTGGGTATAAAGAACAGCATATTCTTATGGTGGGCATAACCATAAATAAATACAGCCCTTTGATTTGAGCTTGAGGTCACTTGAAAGTGCTTATAAATGTTTACCTCTTGATTTTCCAGATAATATAATGCCCAGAATAATTTTCAAGAGGTCTGGTATCAGGGCCAGTTTATGGCTATGAGATGTGTGGTGGTAGTGTTACCCAGACACCCACGGGGCAGGTGCCTGTGCCCAGAGACTGTGTGATGCCCAATCCCCTTCTGTTCTTCTCAGCTTCCTCTGTTGATGTTGACAAGCTTCCAATTCACTTCTGGGTGTCCTGAGAGCCCCACAAACCCATCCCTTGTCAGTCTCAGCATAAGAATTCAGTAAAAGTTATCTTCTCTACTCTC
>NW_011888797.1:3341188-3341656 GCF_000151845.1 Pteropus vampyrus | reverse complement strand
TTCCAATTCACTTCTGGGTGTCCTGAGAGCCCCACAAACCCATCCCTTGTCAGTCTCAGCATAAGAATTCAGTAAAAGTTATCTTCTCTACTCTCTTTCACACTCTATGACAAGTCCCTAAGGAAATAAAAACCAGCTTATTAGGTGGGAAAGTATCTTTTAGAGATCTGAGTAATTATATACAACCTACCTAGGTTCTTGGAGTCATGGTGGATGAGAACCTTATAGCCAAGGGGGCAGAGATGGCTCTATGGTGAGCAGAGTCACTATCAAAAGAAGTTTACACTGGAGAAGCTTTGATGCCCTAGCCAAAATACAAGCTTTTCTGTGGACCATGGTGCTCCTAAGTTCACTGATAATGAGGAAAACCAAGTATGTTCCAGGTGGACACAGTAGAAGGAATAGACCTTTAAAGAACAAAAGGTTACACCTGGGAGAAAAGCTGCTGTCTTGATCTAAAACTTGTCC
>NW_011888797.1:3337333-3340427 GCF_000151845.1 Pteropus vampyrus | reverse complement strand
TATTTATTTAAAGTTTACCCAATATATTATCATTTCAGCATGTAACCAATGTAAAATTAATTAAAGTAATATTTTTACCTTCTTGCTGTCATACTAAGGTTTTGAAATTCATATGTAGTTTACACTTCGAGCACATCTCAGTTCAGACTAGCCATTTTCCAAGTGCTCAATAGCCACATGTGGCTCATGGCTACAATATGAGAAAACACAGTTCTAAGGCATTAAACGTAAGTTATCAATTTACTTTTGGTCACGCACTAATTCTTTCTCACCAAGCTCTTTAATAAGCGTTTTGGGATAGATGGTGGAGGTCTAATTCCCTAGGTCATATCCCTTGCCTATTTCTTCAGCTCAAATACTTTCTCTGACCCAGAGCTGGTCACCAGGGATTATCCCAGGAACTGACTTCCTGCCATCTGCTAAAGCCAGCAACCTGCTTTCTGACCTTGTTGATTAGAGGATCTGAGCAATAGTGAAGCCTTCTGCACTCCCTCCTTGCAATTACTTGTCTGCAAACATTTGCCAGCTGGTTGAACTTTTCTTCATGTAACCTCTTCAGTTTAGAATGGTTATGGCTCACTAGCATCACAGGGCAGGTGCCAGCCCATACGGACTGTGGCAAATCCCTGGAAATCTCCAAATCTGAACACACTAGCTTCCCCTGAAATGCATCAATTTCCACAGAAGCCTCTGTGAACAATATTTCCAATGGAATATATCCAGAATTTGACTACTCCTCACCAGCTTGCTGCTGACAGCACGGTGTGATTCAAATCATCGTCCTAGCCTCTCTTACCAGGACTATCTTAACAGTTATGTAGCTTTTTCACTGGTCTTCCTTGCTCCCGCCCTTCTCCTCTTCAATATTTTCTCGGCACAACCATCAGATTGATCTTGGTAGCATACAAGGCAGCTCAAACCATTCCTCTGCCCACTCCCTCCAATGGCTTGCCATCTCACTCACAGTAAAAGCCAAAGACCTTGTATTGGCCTGTAAGACCCTTTGTGATCTGGCCTATCATAACTCTCTCTTAGTTTCTTACTCTGCTCTAGACCTTCTTGCTGATAATTCATATACTGGGCAGGCCACTAACTCAGAGACTTGGCAGTTGTGTGTCTCCTGCCGGGAACACATATCCCGAGGTTAACCACATGACTCTCTCTTATGTCTGTCAAGTTCTTAGTCAAGTGTTACCTTATCAGTGAGGGCATTCCCTATAGTAATTCTATTAAAAATTGAAACCCTCTGCCCATACTCTCTATCTCCCTTCCCTGTTATATTTCTTTTCATTGAACCTATCACCTTCTAACATTCTATATATTTAATTATTTATTTACATATTTTTTTCTTGTCTGCTAGGTCTTCTATATTCCCAGTGACTTTGTATGTCAGGTTTACTCCTGAATTCCCAGAAGCTGCTTAATGCTTGGCACATATAAGGTGCTCAATAAATATTTGTTGAATGAGTGAATAAAAATAATGGCAGAAAACTTGCCTTAGATTGCCCTCCCAGGTCTCAGAGAAACCAAAAATGCCCCAATAGACAAAGGAAGCCTAGTGGCCCTGGGTATGTCAAGAATGGTGGTTCTACTCTCTTAGGAGCTCTGAAATGCGTTAACTGTGAACCCCTCCACAAATCACTGCCTGTTCCTTTTTAGCATGGGGGTAGTCGTCACAAATGGAAACAGACAGAGGAAAAGCTGGCAGAATAAAAAAACAAAGTTGTTTGCATCCCCTTGGCTCATCCTCGTTGAGCGTTCAAAGCCCTTCAAGCTCTGGCCATGGTTCTTCCTCCAGCCTGACCCCCACTTTGCTCCTTTACAGAATTTCACAGGAAAAAAATTTTAGTAATACCATGGCCACCTTGAGCAGACATGAGGACTGTAAGTGCATATGTAAAATGAAGCAAAAGATTAAGGCAACTTTCCAGATAACAAAAAACAAACAAACAAACAAACAAACAAACAAACAGAATTCATCATCTAGGTGGTTTGTTCAACCAGAATAATTTCTAAAATTTTCTTACTTCCCACTTCACTTTGAAACTAGACCTTTAGCCCCCAGATGACATATCTTCTCTAAAAATATAGAAATAGATCTCATTTTGGTTAGGAAAAGTGATTTCCATCTAAATTTCCCTATACAAAGGTTAAAATGCTTGTGTTAGTTTCCTGTTGAGTTGAAATACAAATGACTTGGGCAATAAAATGTAGTAGTATAGATATTAAAGTTACAAAAACTATCAGGGACTAATCTTTTTATCCATTACGAGTCAGATCTGAAGCCTTTCAGAGCAGCAATTCTTGCTCACCAGGGTCATTTGAATCAGACTTCACATGTGAGAAATACCTGAGGCTCAGACTTCTGTTGGATATGTGGTACAGTGGCAGATGGTCACGGGGTCAGCCTGCCAGGGTTGGCCCACTGAGTCAGATACCAGAATCGGCCTTCTCTCTTCCCTGTGTGCTGACCAAGTGTGTCTGATCCTCCTGGCCACATGATATAGAAGTCCTGCAGACTAAGGATATTCCAAATTTGATGCTGTCCTTTCTAAGACATCGCTACACCATTCCAAAGCCACAGAGTAGGTTTTCCTTCCGCCTGCTGACCAGGGCCAAATTAACTCTCGGTTCTTCTCGTTGATTAATTGGTCTTTTCTTTTTGGTAGAGGGCCATCTTTAGCCATTTCTGAGATTAGAATTAAGTTTTTATTTGCATAATTAAGTTCTACATAGATTATTTTTACTTCTTTGAAGACTAATTGGTTATGATTTTTGCCTAAAGATGGTAGAAGACAACATATTCCATTTGCCTTATTTTGATGAATATTTACTGCTTTAAACTTCCACTCTATTACAGATAAGGCATCTTGAAAATTAATTGAAAGCAGAATTTAAATAAACATGAGTCTCTACCCACTTTAATTGACTTAAGTTTTTTGCCGGATGGGCTATCTTCAGAAGTTTATGATTTTGACCACAGCACAAAGTATTTAATCTACTAACCTCTAGAGAATTTATGTTGGCTGAGGCTTTTGATATGTGATATTTATGCTGAGACAACTTCATCCATTCTCTCTGTCAATCAATGAAC
>NW_011888797.1:3314360-3332038 GCF_000151845.1 Pteropus vampyrus | reverse complement strand
AGTGGTAACGAAGGAATCCAGTAAGTTACATTCTTGTCAGTTTATCTTAATTTTCCAAAACAGAACACTTTTGAGAATGAAAGAAGACACTATTAACAATTGCCCCCAGGACGGCAGAGATAAGGTAGGACTTTTTGGGCAAACTGGAGCATGTGGCCATTCCTTTTGTATATATTTTTGTAGGCAATTTCGAGGCCGAACCTTTAGGAATATGTAAATTTAAATGTAAAGTCCTAAATACTTTAGTTTCCTTAAATTCATAAATCTAAGGCATAACATATGATAGTATAAAAGCTAGTGTTTTCGTGGTTCCAGGTAAAGAGATCTAACGCTTAGGGAAACAAGTAAATTACAAAGTACACAAGAAATCCATGTATGATCTTGGACCACCTCTCACTGCTACTGATGCTCATGCCATCGAGTTAGCAGTGGGACCTGATGATGAGGTACAAGGCTTTATGGTCCCTTCACATTCACATTCAGATAGTTGAATTCATTCGTCCATTCATTCTTCAACATATTTCTTAAGAGCTTACATGCCATTTTGTGTGTGTGTGTGTGTGCGCGCGCGCGCGTGCGTGTGGCCACACCAGCCACTGAAGATAAACAAAGTGAATAAGTCTTGGTGCCCGCCCTCCACATTTTCACAGCCAGGTGTAGGAGGCAGATACATAAATGATAACTGCGGCAGCATGATTTTCCTTCAGGCATCAGCCCCCTCTAATCCTCTGAGTTATGAAAACACTTGCTTTTCCCCATCATACATTTTTGTCCCCAAATTAAAAATGTTAGTATAACAAAGCATTTATTGCTTCGCTTTCTTTTGTAATTTATAATTTTGTAATTTATAATTTATCCTTATAATGACATTCGATAGCTTCTGTTGATAGATGAGGAAACTGAACTTTAAGTTTTCTAAGACCATAGGGTGCAAAAACTGGTGAGTCAAGTTTCGAAATGTCAAAGTTTTCATTTACAAATCAGAGCTATACCCAAATTGCATTCATAGAATGCACCAGAAGGAAATGAATAACATCCCAGAATCTAAAAAGACTTCTATAAAATTAAATTAGGCTCTTTGGGCTATTGCAACATCTCTTCCATTCATGTGGGGATTATTCTTAAAATATTAAAACAGTCACTATCAACCACTTATCTATTTATTTTAGAGACCAAATGACCCTTAGGTCAACATAAATTGGCTAATATCAGTATTAGCCAGAAATATCCATTTGTTAAAAGGAGAGAAATCACTGCAATGACAGAGGTATGATTTCTTTGTCTGATAGTCATATACCAAACACAGCCACAAATAGCATCACTCCTGCAGGATCTGCATGCCACTGCCCCCATGACCACTCATGATAGAAGGCAAGTCCAGTGTACAAAGTTGGAGCACTAGGTTTGAATGCCAACTTTTCCACTTCCTTAACTCTGGGGTCTCAGTCTTCTCCCCTGCACGTGAGGATAATAACAGGGAAGAGCACTTACCTCCTTGAATTATTGTGAAGGTTAAACAGGAAAATGTAAGCGAAGAATCAACAGAATAAGTAACAAGGAAACTGTACATAGTTGGTGGCCATCGTTAAAAGGCTGTGACACAGTTTAAACAAAATTAAGTGCACAGATTATTCTGGATTTACAATTGCTCAATGAAAAGACTTTTTAGAGTTTACAATTCTCATGACAAAAAGGGCTAAACACCATTGTATTTGAAAACAGTATAGTGTTTTGAAAATAAAATAAAGAGTTAGGCAGGCCCGGATTTGAACCAGTCTCTGACGTGCATTCACAGTGTGAGCTTCAGTAAGTTACTCAAACTCTCTGAGCCTCTTCATTCTCGTCTGTGACATGGGGATAAAAATGTCTTCCCTGTAATGAAGGCTATAATAAGGACATGAAAAACCTCACAAGAAACTCAGTGATGACCGTCACTGGTGTTGTCATATGTACTGTCGGCTCCCAGCATGTTGCCCAGTGTCTCCATATAGCAAATGCTCACTAGTTGACTCAATGAGAGAACTTCGCTTACACAGGGTGAAATGCTCAGTGCATCGTCACTATTTTTAATAACGCTTGCTGGTATTAGAGATTTGGGGCCGGGGAACAGGAGAGCACATCACAGTGCCCGCGATGTAATGGAACAACTGGGATTGGCCAAGAGTCACTATAACATACTGATCAAGGCAGACATCTTATCATCCTAAACTTAAATGCCATCCGGAGGTGAAGGACACCCCATTAGGACAGTAAAACTCTGCTCTGTTTGACTCTCCTTATCAGCAGAGGGAATGATATGTTCACATATTAATCCATTTTTCACAAATGTCCTTTTATAATCCAAAGGCCACGTCCAGAGCACCCATGATTGAAATTCTTTTCATCTTGTTACTTACAGAGATGGCTAGACCAAACAAGCAAATAAACAAACAAACGAAAAAACCCTATAGTTTTTGTAAAACCTGTCACTGTATTCACAATTTCCAAAAGTGAATCCAGTCATATTTACCAAGAAAACCCAAAGTGCTGTGGGTAGAATTGGGAGAAGTCCTTATACATTCACAAAAGCAAGCCTGGGTCTTTGGATTGACCATTGGAGATAAATAAATATGAGCACTTACTATGCTCCAACCGCTGCATTTAATTCTTTACCTACACTAAGCTTCATATTATCTCGTTAAATTATCCAAACAACTCTGGGAGGTGTGTGATATGATCCTACTTTGACAGATGGGTACCAACCGAGACCAGAACGAATTGTGTATAAGTGACTAACTTCTCTGCATGTGCTAAATTAAAAATAACATCGACAATGATTTTACTTTAGTGCCCACACAATTTTCTAAGATGCTCTTTTTAGAACTCTTGTCTTTCTGTAAATAGAGGCTTTGCCAAGCTGTACTTGGGATGGGAGTGAGGCAAAGACTTTCATAATACCACATTGGAACCTCAGCCAGAACGCTAAAGATCTCCAGATTATTTTATAATCATAGTAAAAATAATTCAAAGACATTTAGGGATGCAGCTGAGATTCCACAACTGTGTACTTCTGAGAGTGTTTGCCGCCATGGCATCTTAGCAACGAAGGAGGAAATGAGAGCATGAGAGATTAATTTAGAAATTATTAATACAGAGATTAAAGACTTCATTCCTTCTTTTGAGGCCATGGCTGACTAACCAGAACTAAATGCCATTTCCACAGTATGTTTTCAGTTCTCAGACTTTATTGGTAAGACTGAAGGTCAGTGTACAATCTGTTATCAACGAGGACCAAGTACATTGGGGTGTAATTATGCCAAGATGCAAACACTCGTTAAATGTTTTGGCTTGCAAATTTTCTTGCTTACGCTGGTAAACACTGAGTCATTTCCATGAATCCTCTATCTGATTGATAAATGGCCTGAGCCACTTGCCCCAGAAGCGAACATCTCTGCTTCAGGGATAATGGACAGAAAAAGTCAAGGACACATTTAAAAGGGAGGTCCAGGTCTTCTGTCCTAAACAGCATTGATTATGATTCTGATTTGTCAGATTAATAATATCAAAATCATCCTTCGCAGTTCACATAGCACCTTTATATGCAAGTCTCCTTATGTTTTCCTTTAGGGAGACAAATACACAAAGAAACTGAGGGTCAAAGATGGAAACTGACTTGCCCAAACGATATAAGAAGGAAGTGAAAGAGTTTAGATCTGTGGTTCTCACACTTGAGTGTGCTTCAGAGTTACTTGGAGAGCTTGTTTGCTGGGCTCCAACTCTAGAGTGTGTGAGTCAGCAGGTCTGGGCAGGGCCCGAGAACCTGCATTTCTCTCAAATTCCCAGGCGATGCTGATGCTGCTACTGGCCTTCTCATTCCTAAGCCACTTCTCTTCTCTCCAGGCCACACTTCCCGTGCATGGCAGCAGCTCCCACTGGCTCTCTCCTCCAGCCGTTTCAAATCCATCTTTCCTTAAAATGCAAAAACACAGAAAGTCTTATTTGAATTCAGATCTTTACAATCGAATCTCATCCACCTTATTGAAACATTTTAACAAAAATGGAAAACACCTTTTTTTTTTTTTTCTGGTAGGGGAAAGAACAATCACTAATCACAGTATTAAAGACTATTTAAAGAAAAACTGATTTGACGAGAAGACTTAAACTGTCAAATGTATTGTAGCATTCATGTAAAAGGCCTCATTTTCTGAAAAGAGACAGAATGAATAAAGTGAATATATAATCTGGTTGATATGTTCATGCCTCAAATCCTGTATAACTCTTCACAAAATGAGGAGTCTGAGATATATATTTGAAGGATTCCATAGTATCTAGGAATCCCCCATTATTTTCATTTAAAAACCGATTAGCCAATTCCAAATCTCCAATATTAGACCTCAACTCACTTTAAACCAGGATCTCACAGCTTTAGCCCTCTTGGCAATTTATTTCTTTGTTGGGGCAGATAAGTGATGTGGTCCTGTGCACTGCAGGACATTTAGCAGTATCACCAACCTCTACCCACCAGATTCCAGCAGAACTTCCTTAGTCATGAAAACCAAAAACATCTCCAGACATGGCCAAATGTTGGGAACCATGGCTTCACGAGAAGGAAGCTCAATTTGAGTTCCTATTTTGTACCCCTGGCTGAAGAGAGCATTTTGCATACAAGATAGTTTAGGTTGTTTAATGTGGATTAAGAGATGCTGAAAAGGCCTTAAACCCAAAATATCGTCTCTTCTCAGTTGCTATTCCAGAAATCCCACTAAATATTTGTTTTCCTTAGGCTAAGCTCAGTAGTTACCACGACATTGTTTAACGATATGAAGCCCCTGGAAATAGTAACACGCTATCACTCATGCGTCAGTGGGGCTTTAGTTAAGGGACATTGCTTTGTGACATTGTGTGTGATTAATTTTGTAAATGTTCACTGAATTACTAAAAAGAATACTATTTTCTCATTTCAAGGTGCAAGGGTTCGATATGTAAGATATATATTCAAGAGTTTTAATTTCATTTTTCAGAATGTTTTGTGACTTTACTAATTATTTTCTCTGCTTAACCAACTTATTAGTTTCCCCAAGAGGTATTGTGAATTCATCATTATCTAATTGCTGCTTTGTATAGAGGGAACCTATATGGTGTGGTTCCCACAAGTCAGTATTGCTATAGTTGTCTAATAAATTATTTCTTTTGGCATTATTTCTAATAATGCTTTTTCCCTTCAATAAGGCTATACTTGCTTTCTTTTGGTTAATATTTTCCCAGTTTATACTTTTCCTTCTGATGACTTTCAATCTTTTACTGTTATTATACTTTAGTAGTGTCTCTTAGAAACAGCTTTAGCAGGATTTAATAATTTCGTTCATATATATCTATATATTTGTTTTTGTCATTTAATTTTTTGTTTTCTTTTTCCTATTACTTCTTTTTTCTTAGTGCTTCTCCCTCACCCCCACCCCCCCGCCACCTTTTCCTACCTTCTTCGGATTAATGGACTTTTCTTTATTCCCTCTTTCCCAATCATTAATCTTAAATTATTTTTATACTTTAGGTATCCATAATTTTTAACTCTGTATTCAAAATTCTAAAGTTTGACAATATTTTGACAATCTTCTGTAACAAAACAAAAAACTTAGATTACTCATACCATATTTTGTTATTGTTCACTAATTTGCTGTTAATTTTTCTATTAAGTTTTTAATTTAAATAAGACAAATTACATTTCAGGCAGTCCTATTTAGTTTTTTTTCCCCCCAAATCTAACTGTGCTTTAGTTTTCAGTCTTTTTTTTTTAATTCAGGTTTTTATTTTCTATTTTATAATCTCCTTCAAATATAATAATATCTGAAATTATAGAGGTGTTTATCCTCCTCTTTATTGTGTCTACTGATTTTCCCTTATAGTGAGTCATTCCCTCATATTGTTTGTAATTTTTGACTGTGAGTTTATCTTGATCTGTATTTTTTTGCTTTGGTATCTTACATGCCAGGGTACAAGTGTCTCTATATAGCACACACTATGCTTCTGGTTTCTAAGATAAAGCCGTGTGTGTGTGTGTGTGTGTGTGTGTGTGTGTGTGTGTGTGTGTGTGCGCGCGTGCGCGCGCGTGCGTGTTTTGAGTATACCAGTGCAGTGTTAGAATGTACATTCCAAGGACATACCTGCAGACAGTTCAGGCTTAAGTTTTGATATTTCATGTGGAAGGTAGGGGCTTTCTCGTCCTGCCTAGAGCCTCAAGTAGATGAACATCCTTGCTGTTCTCATGACCTTGTACATGAAGGTTTTCTCCCCACACTCTTACATAGCGAGGCAACTCCACCAGGTTAGAACCTTATGCAAATGCCTCGGCTCCAGCTGCACATTTTGGGCAGGCCCAAGGCCACATCTTTTCTGTCTTCTTGCCCTCCATGAACACGAAAACCCTACTTTTTAGCTATTGATTATGTCTCTCAATCCAGCCTCTCACTGGACTGTTATCTGCTCATTTGTTCAGTCTCTCCTCTAACTGTTCATTCTGGTTTTGGGGTGTTTCTCTTTCTTTATGTTGAACTCATGTATGTTTAACTAAACCATCTTATATTTTATTCAATGTGGTGTGTGTACATGTGTGTGTGTGCACATACATGTGTAGTTAGTCTAGGAAGGGGCTCTGCACTGGATCTAACTACCATGTTACCAGAATTGAAATTATGTACTCATACATAACCTCATATAGACAGATATGTTTGAGTATAGTTTTTGCCACTTATTAGCTATGATTTACTTAACTT
Source organism: Pteropus vampyrus (assembly GCF_000151845.1). Taxonomy (NCBI): domain Eukaryota; kingdom Metazoa; phylum Chordata; class Mammalia; order Chiroptera; family Pteropodidae; genus Pteropus; species Pteropus vampyrus. The sequence continues at coordinate 3,325,289 of NW_011888797.1, read as the reverse complement.
CCTTCTGTCTCAATTTCCTCATCCAAAAAAAAAAAAAAAAGTTAATCATACCTACTGCATTTGACAGTCATAAAAATTAAATGAAATGATGCATATAAGCTGGGCACAGCACCTGGCATAGAGTAGCCACACAATAAATTCGAGCTATTGATTAAATGAGGTTGAGTACTGTTGACAAACTTTAATTATGTTGTTGAATATATCTAGCTCTACGGAATTTAAAAATTATTTCAGTTAGGTTTTGTTTATTTATTTTTAATAAACACAAACCTTTGTTTGTATATAGTATGCTTATTTTATTCTCCAGAGTCTTAAAAGAAATAAAAAACCATTTGGCCCACAGTATCTTCTTTCTGATGATATTTTAGTGTCCAGAAGTCCAAAAATTGAAAAGATAGTGTCTTTGAGCCCAAATCGTTTGTATACCTGCCATTTGTCTGCCAGTTTAGCCACCTCTCTGATTCGATTTACTGCACCCAAAGCTGAGAGCTGTTTCCCTGTGTCCTAACTTTTATGAAATTTTCAAGCAAAAGATTCAATCTGTCATGGGCAATGTTTATCTAATAAGCAACAAAAATCTGTGAAACAATTAGAAGCTAAGGAATGGCATAATCCAGTTTGTATTCTGAATAGATGGCTATTTTTGAAAGATAAATTAGAGGAAGATATAGTAGACAGGATTCTAAATGGTGCCCAAGATTCCAACTCCCTGGTGTTCACACCTTGTATAATTCTCTACCCTTGAGTATGATGGGCTAGTCATTTCATTGATTAGATTACATTATATGGCAAGTGATGGTAAGTCACTCCTGTGATTAAGAAATATTATATATAGGATTAAGTCTTAACATACTAGGCTGAGGAAGGAGGGAAGTCAGTGAGATATTCTCCTACTGACCTGGAAAAAAAGCAACTTATGTGTTTATGGAATGGGTCTTGTGATAGAAACAGTAGGTGGCTGAGAGTGGCCCAAGTTGATGGGCAGCAAGAAAGCAGAAACCTTAGTTCTACAACTGCAAGGAATTAAATTCTGCCAACTGCCCCATGAGTATGGTAAAGACCTAGCTTCCAAAAGGAACATAATCCAACCAATATCTTGACTTCGACATTGGAAGATCCTAAATAGAGAATCTAGCTATGCTGTATCTGAACTTCTGACCTATAGAAACTGTGAGATAATAAATGGGTGTTGTTTTAATCTGATATATTTCTGGTAATTTGTTACATAGCAATAAAGTTATGTAACAACATTAGGTAACACTGGAGACAGAGAGATGAGTTGGATTATTGGAATAGTCTAGGTCAAAATGAGAAGGATCTGTAATAACATCGAGTCTATTGGAATGAAGATGATAAGAGCATTGAATAAAGATCCATTAATAAAGAAAACATGATAAAACTCAGTCACCCACTAAATATCAGAATGGAAAGTCCCAGATCTTGATGGCTCAAACTAAATTGAGGAAAGCAAATATGAGAAAAGTTTCATTAGGAACATAATGGGTTCGGTTTGGGACAGTTTGGGATTATTAGCAAAAATGACCATAATTATTTCCCTCCATGTATCCACATTTCTTTGCAGTGAGAGTTTTTAGCTTTTACCACCAGGAAGTAAAATCTATCCACCTCTCTCCACTCGCCCCTTGAATCTGGGCTGGGTTTGAGACTTGCACTGGCCAGTATAAAGCAGAGAAAGTGATGATGTGCCAGTTCTAAGTCTAGGCCTCGAGGGGACCCAAATACTTCTACCTTATCTCTTGGTACCATGTAACCTCAACGTAAGCAAGCCTAGTCTTGTCTACTGCCTCAGATGGAAGACCATGCATAGCAGAGAAAAAATATCTTGACCGAAGCCATCCTGGACCAGCCAGCCCCTACCTTACCAGGAAGCTGACTATAGACGTAGAAGAACTACTCAGCTGAGCCCAGCCACAAATGCCAACCCACAGAATCATGAGCTAAACTAATAGTTATTGTTTTGAACCACGAAATTTTGGGGTAGTTTATTATACAGCAAAAGTTAACTTTTATAGAAATATTAAGTTTGAGATACCTGTGAAATATCCATTTAGGCATGAAGGGAGTTTGGGTTCTAGATCTGGATCTTAGTAGAGCAGCTTAAGTTCGAGGTAGAGACTAGGAGTGATCAACATAAAGATGGTCCTTGATGTCAAATATAAGATATAAGAATATTTTTTTTTTATTCCGAACAAGACACTAATTTTCTGATGATAATGACTACTACAAAAATATTATTCTTCATTCAACTCTATTATCATTATTTCTGAAGAGAAACTATCATGAAATGAACAATTAGGAAAAATGCCTCCAACAAAAGTAATTAATTTTCTCTTGAGCTCGTTTTAAGTGTTATGCAGCTTAAACCATTTATCCCAGAATTAAATGTTTGGAAAACACAGTCAAAAGTTTCTCTTTCACTAGAACTGTTTTATCTTTACTTTTCCTAGTAGACCACCCTACCTGATGTATATGTCATATATCCATGCATAATGGATATATAGCTGGAAAGTGAGAGATAACCAACAGCTGTGTGATTCAGTGTAACCTACAAGTCTCTTCCTCGTGTGATCTTTGCAATAACCCTGTGAAGTTAAGATTATGACTAGCCCCATTATACAGGTGAAGAAATAGAAATTCCTAAGTTTAGAAAATTGCTCAAGGTCACGAATAAATTAAATGGCCAAGGTTCAAACCTGGTTTTCTAACTCAAAGTCTGTCCTACTTCCCACCATACAACCACTTCCTAAAGGAGTTTTCACATATATAATTGAGAATTCAATTCTCACCACTACTTATAAGGTATCACTAAGCATTCAAAAACCTTCCATGTCTTATAAAGCTTTCTTCTTGTCCTCCCAACACACTTTTACACAGATTAGTTGCCCTGCCTAAAATCCCATGGATGCCAATCCACATGGCCCAAGAAATAGGGCAGGACCAGACTGGGTTATGCTCCCGAGTGAGTCACGCTAACCTATCTTGTCATTAAAAATGGCTCTGAGTCTTTATCTGCCCACAAACTCTAATTAATGATCATTTAACTGTACTGTCAACTCTGTTTAAATTTGAGTGATACCAGTTGTTTCTTCCCTGGGCCGACCAATAGAAACAGGGGAAGGCAGTCATGCATGCCATTGTCCAAGGGGCTCTGGGCCTATAGCAGCCCAGTTTAATGGGCATTCAGAGCTCATTAGTGAGGAAACACATCAGGAGTGACCGCTCTGGTGCCACACGTTGCAACTAATAGCACTGCCGAACAGAATCGTTTCTGTTTCTGCTCACTTGTTGTGAAATCCTTTCAATGTCAACAAGTGGTCGTGTCGGCAGGAGCCCGCCATCCTGCCCAGCAGTTTTATCCGTTGCTCCCCTGTGCCAGACTTGTGTCCTCCTCCATTGTCCAGTCCCACAAAGGAGCCTGAGCAATCACAAAGCTTTCACAGCCATTCATCATCAGCTCACCGATTCTGTGGGCAAGATTGCCCGCCAAAGTTTGGGCCAGTCCTGTGGGCATGGCATGTGTGGATCCACAGGCTGGACACCAGGCCTATGCCCCCGCCTTGGGAATCTGAACTGCACAGACATATACAATTTGATTATTTTCTTATCCAAGAGAAAACCAAAATTACAGGTAATGTATAGAATTGGACTAAAGATGTACCAAGAGCATAGTAAAAAAATGCAGATGTGGCTAGATTGCGCAAATTATTTTATCAGACGAAAACATTCCATAGTTTGGAAAAGAGGCAACTCTCTGATCAAAAGGAGGGTGCACCAAATAAATAGGTTTATCTGCTCAAGGGATGTATATTCTTTTATTCCTGAATAACTTGGTGCATTTGAGAATAGAAATTAAAGCTGTCAATAAAATGCCATTTAAGCTTTCTAAGCTACATTAGATTTTTAGAAAGAAAGGTAATATTCCCATTTGTGCAATGTTTCGATAACTAGGTGGTTGAAAATTGGTCATATTTGCTTGAAATACAGAAGCACTAAAATGATTCTCCAAATATAGCATCTCATACCTCAGGACAAATGTGTTGTATTTTAAGTAAAAGAATAAAATCTCTTCTTGGAGACAATACTGCTTTGTTTCTTCAGAGTTCTCCCCTAAATTGTTTGTTGTAATTCATTTTGCATTTGACTAAATAGGCAATGATTAAAACGATAAAGAGCTTGAACCCTTCAGGTCATCCTTCAAGCCCCAAACCTGGCCCCTGTATGCCTTCTGTGTCCAACTTCTGTCTGCTCTTATATATAATTCTTTTTAATTCAGACCCTACTAGATTTTAAAATTATTGGCTTCTGTGTCTGCATCCCTTGCAAGACTGAGAGCTGCTAGAAAGCTATTTCTACTTCTTGCTCATTTTGGTTGACTCAGCATATATAAGTGAGTAGATGAGCAATAATTATTTGTTGAATTAAGTAATCAATGTCGCAAAGATGTCAGAAAGTGAAACTATGTCTTGTATTTTCTTCAAGGTACCACAAAAAGTGGTTAACCACTTAAACATTTTGGAGCATTACATCCAGTCCACATTTGAAAATTTGGGGCTTTAAGATATAATAGGTAAAAATTATTTCCTAATCATCATATTCGCAGTAGGATGAGAAAAAATTTAAATATCCATGTTCAAATATCTAACAACATATCACCAAATTCTTTTTGTATTTTCTTCTTAAGATGTGGTTTCTGTTGTATCTGCTGTCATTGTCACCATAGTTTCCAATAATTGAGCATCTAGTATGTGTCAGACACAAACTAATAACAACGGTCTTTGCATGTTCAAATCCACCCAGCTGTCTTTATTAATTCTATGAATATGCAGGGTAACATTATGGCTGTGCAATCTTTCTATGAATTATTATAGCTGCCACCCTATGCAAAGGCTGGGTGTTTATAAAATATTCTGAAATACCATTGTGGTTGGGATGTTTCAGATGCTGAAGAGATGCAAAGAGGCAAGGAAATTCTGTTTCTAATGGACGCTCTGTTTTTCTTTTTTCTTTTTTAATTTTTTTTTTATGATATTCCTTTCACACAACTCTTTCAAAAGATAACTGTCTCACACATGGGTTTTACCTCTGTGGTCAAAGATGCACAATGCCAAGGTTAAGCACTTAGCCCTTGCTTCTTTTTGAGGGAAGAGATGACATGCATTAATTTTCAAAGGAAATGTCCAGATGGTAGCTAAAAACGTAGAATTTGAAGTATTTTGCCATTATTAAAATAAGAAAAACAAAAAATAATGAATGTCTTATAGTTTGCTTTTTTAAAAAGTCTCTTTAGTTCCTTAGTAGATTAGCTCTGACCTTCATAAGTACAGTTTGGTTATAAATGTTTGACATGAATTTTCTCACTTAATCCTTTTAAGGATCCTGTAAGATAAGTCTTACTATTATTTCCACTTGAAAAAACTGAGGCATAGAGGAGCTAATCAATCTGCCCAGGGTTAAGGAGCTGGAGAGCCCTAGAACCAGGGTTGAGCTTCCTTTTAGGGCCTGTGTCCTTGATAAGAGAATATGCCTCCTGTGGTTCCCAGTATGAGGACATGGCTGAAGTTTAAATTTACCTTGCATTGTTTGACTGTTGCAGATGAAAATTTCTTTAAATAAGTCTCTGTTGCAGATGAAAATTTCTTTAAATAAGTCTGCAATGGTGGAGCTACTTTGGCAATATTGGCCCAGTGTTCCTAGTAGGATGTTCCTAAGAGGGCTGTTCTACGTGCAACTTGCTATCTCCTGCTCTTCAAGCTCTGCAAGAACGACTCATGCCACCTGACCACCTCTCACATTTTACAACAGGACACATTGGTGTCTGTTTTGTTTTTGCCTTGCAATCCTCACACGGAGGAAGTAATATAGAACTCTTGGTAAGAGCAGCTTTCACGTCCCCATTTGCATGAGAGCCTTGCAGCACATTTCTTTGGGGGACTTTAAAAAGAGTAATTGAATTGTTTAAATCAAATTTGGGGTCCCCTGTCACAAATCATTACCTTGTCTTTCCTCTATCTCCTTGTTCTTCAGATTAATGGCACATACCATACACTGACCTCCATTAGCTTAATTTGGTTGAGACATTTTCCAGCCCATATCATCAAAACGAGAGAGAGAGAAAATTATGTTGGCCAGGGGACCATCTGTGGAGTGCAAAATATTACAGAAGCAGATATTTTCCTGCACATTCTCATTTTTCATTTTTGAAACCACCCTATATACAACTCTAGATACTTATAATTGCCAACTCAATGCAATTCTCAGATTTCGGACTTGGATTTGGTAAATGAGACTGGTATTTCTATCACCTAGGATTAAATTCAAAATATTCTTAACCTCAAATCCTAACACATGAGCTGCATAAAAAAATGATAAAGGCTTTGACTTCTGAATCAAACATTTTTTTTTAACTGTGTGCCATATATGGCTCTCAAGTGCTATGCTCCTAGCATTTCATGAGATGTGCTATGAAATTCAGTCATCTCCAAGCACACTTGCTCGATACACTCAATTTTTAGTGCATTGATTCATTAACTAGGGCTGGTTCCTTCATTCTATAACTAAGTTTTTCTAACTTAGTTTTTCTTAACTAGGTTTTTAACCTAGGTTCTTAATATATATATATACACATGTATACATGTGTATATATATATATCTGAGATTAAAAAATATGATCTATAGATTTAATGGTCACAATACAATTCAATTACACATGCATTTTTTTGAATATGTTCCAGGAATTATCCCAGGCCTGAAGGACACTGCCTGAAGTGTAAAGAAAGTACACTCCTCACTAGAGCACAGGTAGAATGATCACTTACCTATAAAAATCTTAAGGTATTAAAAAATCCTTCCATAAACTCCATAGAAACATAGGGTGGAAGTCTGGTGAAGTATATTGGAATGGAGACAAGAGACTAGATGATGACCCTGATTCTTCCTTAAGCAGCTGTGTGACTGTGGTCATATCACTCAATCTTGCCAGGTCCTAGCTTCCTCTATACCAGGGCCTTTATCCGCCCCCTACCGAAGACCCTTTAAATATCTTTTCCTCTGGTTCCTTATGTGTTGAAAGACTTAATTTTTGAAAAAAAGAACATTTATTAATGATTAACTTGTTGTTCATTAATGATTTATTTTCTATTACAAGCATCCATAGCATTGACAACCAGACGTTTTCATAAACATGAAACCACAAGGTTGCCACAGTAATTTTATGACTGTATCTGAAATAAATAAAATAATTTTTTTAAAGCAAAGGCCAGAGTTGCTTGAACTTTCTCAATTAGTGGCACTTTTAAGGCCTGAAATTTTTTTCATGGTGTTCCTAGGCCAAAAAAATATCCAGCAGTTCTGTTCATTAAGTACCTAGGTCCAAACAATTTGGTAGGGATTAATGTCCTGGTAACATAGTAGCCAGTCAAAAAAATAATACACTTAAATTAAAAAATATATATTTTTATTTTATTATGGAACCACAATTATTTACTAATAGGACATATGTGCCTATTGGGGACTACATATCTTTAAATTTTTGAAATTAGATTTGCAAACAGATTATTAACAGATAATAAATTATTTCCTGATGAGAATTGACTTGCTTTTATTACAGCAATTATGGAAAACTCAGTATCATAAAGATAGAACATTATCAAAATAAATATAGCACAATCTAATGTTGAAACTGTGAACTACCTTGAGCTAAAAATTTCCCTGGCATCTGACAGATGTTGAGTTTTGTTGTTTTTCGAAAATTTTAAATTATACTACTGTGCCCCTTTGTGTTCATTGACATCCCCCCAAATAATCTTACCCCAGTATTCCTTAGTACAGTTTGGGAATAACAGAACTAGGCAATGGCCAAATGTTGAATTATCACTAGGCTTTTTGAAAATTACAGAAAGAGCTAAGAGGTGCCATTATGACTTTCAGAGACCCCAAGTCAGGAATCACTAGACCAAAGGATCTCTAGAGTCTTCCCTTTTAACTCTAATATTATACCCTTCATCCACTCAGTATTTAGAGCCTACTATGGGTTGGAAATTGATCCAAGGTCTTAGGCTATATCATCAGACAAAACAGACAAAAATCTCTGCCATCACGGCAATTGTGTTCTAGCAGAAGACAAAAAAATAAACATAATGAATAAGTGAATTATGTTGTGTGTTGCAAGGTAATAAGTGGAGAAAAATCAGAAGTCCCCAGGGCAATTACAATTTTAAACAGGGTTGTTGGGAATAGATCTTATTGAAAAGTGACATCTAAGCAGAGACTTGAAGAAAGTGAGATGTCAGTCCTACACAAATCTGGGATAAGACTGTCTCAGATGAGACAGTCAGTACAGGCTCTAAGGCAGCAGAATATCTGAGGGTGCTCAGGGACCAGCAAGGACACAAGTGTGACTGAATCAGGGCCATCAAGAGATGGATTGATGGTAGAAAAAGAGGTCACAGATGAAGCAGAGTTGGAGGCAGAACAGGTGAGGCTGGTAGACCACTAGAAGGGCGCTTTGTTTTCGTATGGAGATGGAGAGCCAGTAGAGGCTCTGAGTGGTACTGTGACATGATCTGACTTACATTTTAATAGGATCACTTCAACTATAGCATTAAAATAGAGTACAGGGATAGAGGAACAATTAGAGAGCTATTACAGTAATCTGTGTGGCAGTAATTATGATATGATATGATAATATATAACATATGAAATAATATGTTGCTATATATTATAATAAGTATATATTATATGTTTAGTAATATAGTTGATGGCAACTTAAGATAGTTTCGGAAGAAGTAAAAATGACTTCTGGATGTATTCTGATGGTAGAAACAAAAGGACATTCTGATGGATTCTGGAATATGAAAGAGTAAAGTCAAAAGACACTAGTATTTAGGACCTAAGGCAAAAAGTAAATGTTACAACTTTCAAGATTTTAAAACATTGATATTACTCAGCCCCTAAAATAATAAAATTAACTTTGATGTTTGATTTTGAGTGTTTCTATTTTGTTTACCTTTTGCACTCAATATTGCTTAACTTAAACAATTTTACCAGGAAATTACTTCAGAACACATTAGTAACAGTTCAATCCAACCAGGTGCATAATCAAAACCAGATATTTAATGAAAAATATCTTTTCTCCAACAAAGAGGCATCTTGAATTTTATATAGCAGGCAAGGTCTAGGCCTTCTGGATGACTTAGAAATAAATTATACTTCTCTCTTGTCCTCAAGAGATGTACAATTTAGGAGGGTAAAAAAGATATATACATAGGAAATATTTAAAGATAAATGGACCAGAAAAAAAGGTGCAAATAAAGAAAAGATGACTTCTAGCTTTTGATGTAGAAGGGGGATGTCAGGGAAAAGGACTCATGAATTAAATGGGCCTCCAGGAATGGATGGAGCATAATCCTGTTGAGATAAAAAGGAAGAGTAGCCCCTAGGGTCTACATATTAAAACAGAGCCAGGAATGGATGGTTGCTTTTAAGGTAAGATTGCTTTTGATACCAAGATAGAGAAGACATGAGCGGAATTTGAAATTGATTCAATAGAAAATGAAGAACCACTCAAGGCCGTTCAGCAGAGAACTAACTTGAGGGAATTCAATGTATAAGGCAGAAGGGAGGGATGAGAAACCAATAACATATGACATAAGTAAGAAGGGAATAAAGACCTCATCTAGGCTAGTGGCAGGAAATGTAGAGACAGGTCACAGATTTAAGAGATTGTAGGCTGGGCTTTCTCCCAACAGTACCTTGAGTAAGAGGAGGACTTTCAGGAGATCTCATTCATGTCCACCAAAATCCCTGTGCTGGAGTGCTTTCCTCCCACACCATCATGTCCTCTCTAATATGCAGAACAGAGTCAATTCTCTACCTGAAGAGATGGGTGAAATGGGAGAGGTTTAGAAAGTCAAAGAGAGAAGGCTTCCCACACATGGCAAGTTGGGTGAGGACTGAGAAAAGAAAGTCTCAGGCTGCCCTAAGTCCTAAGTCATTTAGGACCTAGATGTCCTAAGTTATTTCTGCTGGTTACCATCCAGAGATGAGTACCAGATGTCATCAAAAGGACCATGAATAGAGCTGCCCAAAATGGCCATATACATTGATCATTACAAACTTCTACAGTGATCACTGGCTCAGCGCCCCATGGTTTACAGACCTGGCTAAGGATAAAATGCACAGGAATGGAAGCTGTACAAGCCAAGAATGTGGTCAATCTTGGCCTCCTTGTCCTGGAGCCCATCAACCTCCTTCCTTATTCACATTCTCTCTGGTCCTCTCATTTTTCCCTCCAATCTAGTGGCTATAGGTAGGGGAGCTGGAACTAACAATAGATTTCTTCAAATACAGTGTTTACACACTGAGTTATTTTGGAGTCTTGGTTTTTGAATTCAAAGGCCCAAGATTGTTTCATTCTGTGACGTTTCTTTACTTCCCCGTGAGTGGTGGTCTTTGTAACACAGAATGTATATGTAAAAGCACAGGATGTGTGTGTGTGTGTGTGTGTGTGTGTGTGTATGTGTGTGTGTGTGTGTATGTGTGTTTGGGGGTGGGGGGACACATTATCTTGTTTATCAAAATATCCTGCTATAAGAGTATACAGTTTGAATCTATAGGTTTTAGTGACCGGTTAGATAGGAGAATGTTAGAGAGATGGAAGCAGGTTTAACAATAACTAACTGAGATGTGCTCAAACTTTGTTGGAGACTCATGAAACATCTTTGGAGAAATAAGAAGCCAGGTGTTAGGAATGAATGACTGCAGAAATCTCTGCTCAAGGTTGAGATTTAAGGTTGTCGTGATAGAAGAGATCTCCTACTAAGAATCACGGGACAAGATAAATTGCTAAGAAAGAAAAGAGGAGGGTTGCAAAAAAAAACCCAGAACTCTAGGGAAGGTCCATAATTTCCC
>NW_011888797.1:3298933-3313170 GCF_000151845.1 Pteropus vampyrus | reverse complement strand
ACATCTTTGGAGAAATAAGAAGCCAGGTGTTAGGAATGAATGACTGCAGAAATCTCTGCTCAAGGTTGAGATTTAAGGTTGTCGTGATAGAAGAGATCTCCTACTAAGAATCACGGGACAAGATAAATTGCTAAGAAAGAAAAGAGGAGGGTTGCAAAAAAAAACCCAGAACTCTAGGGAAGGTCCATAATTTCCCGTGCAAGTAAAGTGATGCTCACGGTGATGCGACAGAGCCTTCTAGCTTATGTGGAGCAAAAATGACAGATGTTCAAGCTGGATTCAGAAAAAAAAGGAGGAACTTGAGATGTAATTGTGAACATTCTTTGGCTACTGCAGTGCTCCAAAGGATTTCAAAAGAACGTTAGTCTATGTTTTATAGACTGCATTAAAGCCTTTGACTGTATGCATCATAAAAAGCTATTGGTTGCTCTGGAAAAAAAAAATGAGTGTGTCTCAGCACTTGAATGTCCTTATACGTAACCTGTATTGTGGACCAGAAGCTACTGTCAGGACAGGATACAGTGAAACAGAATGGTTTCCTACAGGCAAAAGTGTCAGACAAGGGTACATTTTACCTCCTTATTTGTTTAATCTGTATGCAGAACATATCACATCAAAAACTGGGCTAGACTCAGAAGAAGGAGGAGTGAAAATTGGTGGAAAAAATATCAATAATTTAAGATATTCAGATGACTCCATCTTGCTGGCAGGAAGTAGCAATGATTTGAAATGACTTCTGATGAAAGCAAAAGAAAAAAGTGCCAAAGCAGGGGCCGCATTTGAGCACCAAGAAGACAAAAGTCATGACTTCAGAAGAAATATACAACTTTAACATAGATAATGATAATATTGAAATTGTTAAAGATTTTTCTGACCTTGATTCAGTCATTAATTCAAATGGAGACTGCAGACAAAAAAATCAAGAGAAGGCTGAGACTAAGAAGGGTAGCAATGAAAAAATTAGGAAAGATTACCAAGAGCAAAGATGTGTCATTAGAGACAAGTCTAACATCATTCACACCCTCGTATTACCAATTACTACATACAACAGTGAAAGCTGTACAGTAGAGAGGACTGACAGGAAAAAAATAGATTCATCTGAAATACAGTGTTGGAGGAGAGCTCTATGGATACCCTTGGCCATCAGAAAGATGAACAAGTGGGTCCTAGAGCATCATTGGAGGCAAAAATAACAAAACTGAAACTGTCTTACTTTGGGCTCATCATGAAAAGATAGGGCTTGTTTTTGTAAAAGATAATAATGCTGGGAAAATAGAAGGCAGAAGAAAAGAGGAAGACCAACTGTGAGATGAATCGACTCCATAAAAGAGGCCCTAGGCGTGAGTCTACAGGAGCTGAGCAGGGCTGTTGAGGACAGGACATCGTGGACGTCTGTCATTCGTAGGGTTGCCAGGATTCAGAGCTGACTCAACAGCATGTAACACACACACAGGGAAGGTCAGAACAAGAGAAGAGATGCCAAAGACAGAACTCTGGGAATAGAGAGTAATGAGAGGAGTCCATGAAGAAATGAACAGGAAGAGACCAAGGATGGTGACACGTCACAAAGGTGTCAGGCTTAGTGGTTGTGGACAAAGGGGCAAAGAGTTGTTTATGCTAGAGCAAGTTAAAGAGGCCCGAGGATAAAAACAATTTGGCCCCTCACACACCCTAGTAATAGTCTTGGCTGCATAGTAATCAAATATTTCAATATGTAATTATGCCACGAAACAACCTTTTTAAAAATTTGTGGCAACAAAGGCTTGAGAATTATTCAGTTGGTACTTCATGATACTCAATCAATATGGGTAGATAGGAGTGGGGTAGATTGGGTCATTGGGGTGGGGGTGGCAGGAAAATACATTGTACTGAAGTCATTCAATAAATAAATAACATTCTGAGAAAGAATGTCTCAGATGAGATGTGAATTGCTGTAAAAGATGTATTCTTTTGTTGTTACAGTAAAAGAAGCAGCGGCACAGTATAATTAAGAATTCTGTTAACTTAGATCTAGTTGTGAATATTTTCATGTTGTAATATCACAGAAACTGGAAATCCAAGGTACTTTTAGCTAGGGTAGTATAACAAAATCCCATATTCAAATCCTGTTTTTCTTCTAGCAAATTAACAAAAGAGTGTAAATAAGGAATTTGATATCCCTTCTATTATTAGCTTCCTACATCTTCAGAGCACATAGTCTCCTAAAAAGCTATGGATAGCAGCAATTCGTGTGCTTCCCTCTCTGTTCTCCAATGACAGACTTGTGGCAGACAGGTAATAGAAATCTCTTCAGCCCAATAGCTGTTATAGGAAACTAACATCCTTTGCGTTGCCCAGCAAGAAATGCTAAGAATCAGAGAAAGCTCTTCTCTAATAAGCAAAAACAAACCAAATAAGCAATTGCTTTTCTTTGTACACCGACTCTTCTCTCCAAGTATTCTGATAAGCTACCATCATATCATCTGTCAAGTACTATCGATGACATCCAACCTCCCAGTGCCCTCTCCCACCAACGTTCTCTTGTATTATGAAATTTGACAAACCACTAGATAAAATAAAAGTCACTTAGCCTCACAGTGAGGGCAGAATTTAGTGTTGTAGGAAAAAACAACCTTGTGCATTCAATGACATGGCTCATCTAGAGGGAAAAAGTGATTTCAACTGAAACACATTATTGTTTTATGTGTTTTTAAAGGCAGAAGGTAGATAAAAGCCTGCAATGTCTTTTAAATGAAGGACAACAGATCTTTGGGCTTGGCAAATGAAGCATGAGTAACAAGCATCTATGCCTTGATCACAGTATTTATAACCGACAATTGAATAATCCCAGTCCCCAGATTAATTATAGATTTGTATTTTCTTTTACTAACATTAGAATTTTTATTTGGATGAGACTTTACATTTCTTCTGTTCCTTTCTCCCATTTCTATCTCAAACCAAAGGGAGGACAGTTCCCATATCACATTACCATACTAGATACAAAAACAGAAAATGAAGAGAAGATATAATGAACTACAAGAGTGGTCTGTGACCCCAGGGAAATGTTTGTTCATGTATCTTTTTTTTTTAAATTTAAGACTGCAAGAAAAAAAAAAAAAAACTTCACAGAGAAGTAAACCTGAGACATGATTCAAGAGCCAGACAGTTCAATGAACAGGATAATCGGGGTAGTTTTTGACAGGTGCGGCTGCTTGCCTATAGCTGGCATATAATCATTACCATTTTAATAAGGCTCTAATAGGGGGGCTGATCATTCAATGGGGTGTGAGGATCCTAATTCAGCTCCCAATCCCACATGAATGTGCTAGAATTTGCAAGCTTTGTTTTCCTCTTTTGTACCTCTGAATGCCAATAATTACTGGCTATAGATTCAAAAATTCTTAGAACTGGAAGCTAAATTAGCTCTCCTAATACTGCACAAGAATGTCAATACTCATAAAAAAGGAAGCAAGTGGTTTTTTTGTATTCTTTTTTTTTTATTATTATTACACTTGTAAGCATTGTGAAGACCAGCAGTTGAAGTGGGCTGGCTTACAGCATAATAATGACATTACTGTCTTGCATGAAGAGCCCTCCCCCTTTCAGGAACAAAAAGTTATCCATTGGTCGAAATAAAATAAATCTTATAAAAAACATACATTGCTTTTAGCTTTCTGCTTTTCTTGCTGTGAAAGACTTCTCTCTGGTCTGGTTTAGAGACAATATTTGTAAATATTCTGTAACTCCCAGTCGAAATGCAGACATCTCCCTGAAAAAAAAAAAATCCTTGGATCATAGGTGGAATTATAATAATAAGTATTATCATATTAGATATCATTACTTAGCACAATGTTCTGGACACTATGCTTGATGCTTTATGTGGATTATTACATTTAATCCTTCAACACCTCTATAAAGTTGGGTTTTTTTTCTTAGGCCCATTTACAGAGGATGCCACTTAGAATGATCAGATAATTCACCAAAAGGCATACATCCAGTAACTGGTGGAGAAAAGATTCAAACTGACTATATAACACAATTTCAATTTATGTTTTTTTATAGGTGGCACTCATCTGAAGATCTTCAAGGCCCGTGCATTTAATTCAGTGGTGACCGTGCCTCACTCCACATCCTACTCAATGTCACAAGATGCCACAGCTATTGACTTCCCCACTGTTGGCAGAAATGTTCCTCCATGGAGCTAGGAAAACTGGCTGATGGCGCTTTGGCTGATTCCAGGAATTGACTTTCAGGTGAATTGACTTTCAAATTCACCTTCTTTTATATATCAGACCACACATTCTCTCCAAACAAGCCAAGGAAAATGAAATCTTTGGTTTTTGATAGGAAAGCTCCAAAATGTCATTCATTTGTACTGACAACTTGCTACATTATTGTTCTTTGGGAGTCATACTTGTTAGCTTCTAACACGGTGCATGGAGGTAGCTAGGTACCAAAAACACTTTTGGTTAATATCGCACAAATGCTTACCTAAAAACAAAATCTCTTCTGTGACAATCAGTGACTTACTGAAGTTCCATGTGTCTGTCTTTATAGCCTAAGAATACTGATTACCTATCAAAAACTATGGTCAAGACTTGTTTTGTCTGGTTGATATATTTTATTCATAAAAATTTAAACTAAATTTTGAATCCAGTTTTCATGATACTTCAGAATTATTTTCACTATGAATCAAGATCACTAGGGACCTTTAAAATATACACACACATATATACACAAATAAAATCTCCACAAATTGTACCCCAGCCCATGTGAAACATCACTAGGAAAATATATCGTTAAGCCAAATTTTTATGTGAAAGATTGGACTCTTGCTTACTTTCTGATGGACCAGTATGAATAAGAAGAACAATGGAAAGAGGTACCAACAGATATTATATATTTATTTTCTTAAGTGCATGATTCTAATTCTGTGTTACTCAAAACAACTCTGTATTAGTTATTTTTGCAAAAGAAGTTATACCCCAAAATTTAGCAACTGAAGGCAACAATAAACATTTTTTTGTCTCACCATTTTTGTAGGCCAGGAGCTCAGGAGCAGCCTAAGTAAGTGGTTTTGGCTCAGGTCTCTCATGAGGTTGTTGCCAAGATGTCGCCCAAGGCCGTAGTCATCTGACATCTTGTTTGAGGCTGGAAGATCTGTCCTGATGATCACTCACGCACGTGGCTGTCAATTGAGCCTTCGGTGTCTCACCATATGGATCTCTCCATTGGGCTGCTTGAGTGTCTTCCCATGTAGTAACTGCTTCCCACAGAGCAAGTGACCTAAGAGAGAACAAGGTAGAAGCCAACATGTCTTTTACGACATAGTCTCAGAAGTTACACTCCATCATTTGTTTAATGATTTATTGTTTGCATAGACCAGTCAGTCCTATTCAGTGTGGGATGGGACTACACAGGTGCAAGAACACAGGAGGAGAAAATCACCAGGCTTATCTGGGAACTGGCTACCACAAACACCATGGCAGAACTCCTGATTCTAGTACTGCTTTGGGTGCAAAAAAGAAAGGGTCATGCCCACTCAACAAAGAGAGTAAAGCCATCTGGTTAATTCTCCACACACAAGTCTATACACAGAAGCAGAGACCTCAGGGACAAAAATCACAAGCTATCTCATAAGCATTTTTTGTTAATATAACAACTTCTATTTTTTGTGTAAACATTTATTAATCTTTTCATTTAACAGAAATTTACTAAGAATCTGCTACCTGCCAGGCACTGTGCTAGGTATTAGGTAATAACCACGAAAAAAATATTTAGAACATACTCTCTAGAATTCAACTGCGACCTTCACAGAAGTATACTACTGAAGTACTATTTCCTCATGGAAAATTCTCCTAACATTTTAGGTTTCTTGGTGTACTTTGTCTTTAGGGGAAGCCTGACTCATTTGAGTCTCATTCCAATTACTATGCTCCCTAAGGATCAAAGAACTACTAGACCAAGAAAAAATGTTAGGCAAATAGATTCATTTCCCAACTTGTTCAAGGAAGGACAATTTTGCAAAGGTCAAGTGCACAAGCATATACCTATGAAAAGTGTCATACAGTGATGAATGCTATCATAATAGAGCAAATACCTGGGCCTTGGTTTATAATATACAACTCATAACATTACTTATAACATTTATGTGCAAATTTTATACTATTCACAAAATTAAACATGTTAATCATGTCCTATTGGATGAAAATGTTGTACTAATAACCGCAATAGTCACACCTGACCTGATAAATAAACTTTCTCCTTTTAAACTGTTAAACCTCATTTTACCCATTAGAAAAAAAAATAGGCATAAAATAATATTACCTATTTCATAGGATCGCGTGATAATTAAATGAAATAACTTATATATAGCACTTAGCGCAGTTGCCTAAACCATGAAAAAGTGCTCAGCAAATGTTAATATTATATACCAGTGTATTATTACGAACCACTCACAGATAACTGAGTTTGCTTTGATGTTTCTTATTTATTAACACTGTTCCAAAGAATTTCAGTGATTGATCAAGAATTCAAATTTCAAACTATAAATTTTTCCCCTATAGCATAAACTTCCTCCCTAATTGATGGGCCCTGATTGGTGGGCTCTTCTGTGGTCTAAAGTAGATGTCTCTTGTACATATTTTTTACCGGTTTGTATGACGTAGGAACTGGTTACATGACTCACTGTAGCTGGTGTTTTAACAAATTATAGTGTCATTTTGGATTAAAAGAAGTATCACTTTATGACACATTTTTCCATCTGTAAAGTGGGATAAATGTGTTTATTAGTCTTCTGTCATTTAATATGTGACAATTCTTATCTTAGAAATCAAAAATGTACATTTTGACGAAATTACTAAATGGAATAGTCAATGAAGTTAACCAATGGTATCCTACTTTTGATAATATCCTTGAGTTTTTCACTCATCAGATTTTTCACTTGCCTGATGCTGTAACAGAAGAGAGAGCATCATATTTTGCCAATGTCCAAACTTGGGCTGATTTTGTATCACCTTTAGAAGCAACTTTTGGCCTCCCCTGCTTCCAATTCTGCTGAACACGAAGAAAACATGATTTCCTTCAGTAAAATAAAAGGCTTAGAACGAAGACTGAGAAAGCTTCTTAAATATCAAATAGCTCTTACGAAACACTGTTTTGATGAAGCGGTGTAAGCGAATCAGAAACATATGTATTAAATTTCCCTTGAGTTATTTGGGGTTTCAAAATCAAGGGATTAAGAAAGTAGTAGGGGGTGCCCTTCAGTTGCACGGTGCCCTTTGAAACTCCCAAAACATGTTTTTTGGGGAAAAATTTAGTCAATTCCTCAAAAATTCAGGATATTTTCCACCTGACCAGGAAGTACCCAGAGTTCATGAAATTGGCATTATTGCCAGGTCCCCAGTCCCATTTTTAGATCAAAGAAGTAGAGTTAAGTACCCAGATGCTGGGAGGCTTATCTGTACTGAAGTAATGATCCTCTCCTTAGGTTTACCATGAATTAGAAATAATCCTCTTTTTTCTTTTTTCATTTTAAACCAGAAAAGAAATGTTAGACACGTTTTTCTTCACTGAGCTCCAGTTCTGAAGATATTATCCTCAGAAAAAAATTTGTTAAATTAAGAAGTGTGATGAACTCATCTTTCATTTAGCTTAATTGAGTCAAGTAACTCTTTAGTACCTAAAGCCCCAATTCTCTGATTGTTTTGTTATTGGAGGGTGTCAACAATTATCTCCAAAGGACATCGGGGAATGCTTTAAAATGCTTAAATTATACTATTAAACTATATTCTAAAAAACAAATAGATTTTTAATATTATTATTAAAAAGACGTAAAGGTAGGAGAAGGAATGAGGTGTCTAAAACTCTAAAAACAAAGGTAAGCTCTGAGGTATTGGAGTTCCATGTGTTGAACAAATTCAGATTAAATTTAAATCCACCAAGGTTTGGAGACCATTCTTTTTGGAGCTTGGCAAAATTGGCAAATCAGCTATTAAAAAATAGGACTGAAGTGTTTTATCTGTGTTGTCCTTTGTAATTAGGCTGCTGAATAACAGAAGTATTATCACACCAGGGTTAGTGCCAGAGGATTATCCAAAGTTTTACAAATGGGATGCTAAAGTGGCCTGAACAGGTGCACACACAAAGACTAAGGGAGGGGAAAAGTAAGAGAATGAAAGCTGAGGCCTACTACTTTCAGCCACATAGTAAAATTAATGGTTTCTGTAAATGAATGGCACGGTTAGATTACCATTGAACTTGTAAAATTAGAGGAAGGAGTCAGATTCTTCATTACACTCCTTTTTCTCTTTTTTAATTTGAACAGTGGAGGTCGACCTTAATTGTCGTTTTACCTTAAAAAAAATCTTTTCATTCGAATAATTTTGCAGCAGGCACAGTGACTCCTCAAAAGACTTGTGCTTTCTAAAATCTTTTTTTTTTTTTCATGGTCTACTCACGTGACCTGTATGCTGGAGAGAAAAGTGAGTTAGATTTGAATGAGCTCATATCTGAGACATTGGTGAATTTATAAAGAAGGAAAAGAACAGCTACTACCTTAAAAACAGCAGTGAATATTGAAAGTCAAATGTGCTTCATGGAGGCAAATTATGGATCTATTTATGTATTTTTTTAACTTAGAGTCTTGCATAGAATTAGGAGCAAATAGAACTCATGGATTCTAAACACCTTCAATTGGACTGTAATTTAATTTCCTAAAAATGTATCTATTTTCCAATATAATAGTAGTTCCATTCATTTAACACTGAGTTACTTTTTAATTGTAATTTACTTGCAAAAAAGCTCTGGGTTATTTAACTTTGGAAATGTAAATGTTCTGACACCGTTCTACAAAAATGATGCCTTTTCATTTCCACAAACTCTTCAACACTCTTTTACCTAGTGCCCTTGGAGATGAATAACATACATTTATTGTTTGGCTATTTGATTAAGCCTGCAGCTTTGACTTTGCTTGAATAGTTTTAGATTCCATGAACTTGACAGTACTCCTAAGTTTCTAGGCCTTCCAAAGTTGCCATAAGTATGTCTTTATGTTAGCCAGTATAATATATGTAAAGTATGAAACTTAGCTCCTAACAAATGACAATGTCTCAATACATATGTAGCTGCTATTGTTATTGTTATTGCTGTTATCGTTATGCCAACACATCCTCAAATACATCCCATCAATATAAATGGCTGCCAATAGAAACAGGCTAGTGCTTCCTGTACGACCACAGAATCTAGTTTGTAAGCATAACTTGTGTCCACGAAAGCACGTCATTGACACCCAAGAATGAACTATAAAGTCTAAATTTTGTCATGTACTAATCTAATGCTCTTGTCAGCCATGTCAAGATTATTATTTATGTAGCTATTTGAGAAAGGTATCAAAGCATTTACCTACATCTACCACTTAAATCTTAAAATAGTTTACTTATTTGTGTGAAAATTTGGGAATTAGAAACTGCAGTCATCATTGACCAAGACCTTACTACATCAAACGCTGTGTAAGTGCATTATGTCCAACATTATGTTGAAGTTTCCAACAAACTTTGATGGAAGTATGGTTTTTTCTTTTTCTATAGTTTAGGAGCCTGGGGGTTAAAAATGTTAATAACTTTGCCAAAAGACACAGCAAGTAGTAAAATCAGAAGACTCACACAAGATTGTCTACTAACAAAATATCTAGTATGATTTGTTGTTTTATATCCTATTTCAGTACAATATTCTTATTGATCAAAATATAAAAAACTATTCACATTTTCTGAAAGCCATAAAGGACCTGATATTGGTATGCAGAAGTTTCAACCTCAGTTCTTCATATGAAACTCTCGGCTGAAGTTTTGTCCATCTAAAGAATAATATGCTTAAAATCCATAACTGGGATGAAAAACAATTTATATTAAACAACTGATAGCAATAGCTTGAGAATGTAGCTAGCATTTTCATTAAACATCAGGTAAAAAGATGAACTAGGCTTGCAGACATTTTTCATAAAGTGAAGTTCTAATTTCTATGATTAAATGATCAAAATAGAAACTCTATTTTGAAAAATCACACTGGAATAACAGCAAGAGCAAACCCTGAAGTAAATTGTAGACTTTGGGTGATTATGATGTGTCAATGTAGGTTCATCAAGTGTAACAAATGCATCCACTTGTGCTGGATGTTGATAATGGGGGAGGATAGGCATATGTGGGAAATCTCTGCACCTCCATCTCTATTACGCTTTGAACCTAAAATTGCTCTTTAAAAATAAAGTCTTTTTAAAAATAACCTGGGCATCGAACTAAATGCTGGGACTTTGAAGATATTTTTTACTTTTGAGTTTATTTTCTACTTTGGGCTTCATTTCATGTCTCCATCCACAGTCGGCATGCCCTTTGTGTTGACTGTAAAGCTGTTTCTGAAATGCCTACTGAATAAGTATGCCAATGAATCACAGAAACCTGCTGAGCCACATATACTCTTAGCTGGCCATGTGTCTAATTCATAGTAGGTGTCACTGAATTAGCTCATTTATGGTATGTTACCGAATAGTGTCACAATTTACCTACCTAGTTACCACTTGAATACAATATAGTGATGTCAGCTTACATGGTGATAGCTTTCTAATATTTTTACTGACTTTATGCACATAAAATATTTTAAATTGATGGTAAGTAATCATTTAAAAGGATAGAAATGACTTTAAGGATCAGAGGTGAAAGTAGATGTTCAATCAATACTTGTGGAAGGAATGAAGGAATAAATGAATGAAATAAAACAATGTGAGAGAAGAAACTACTAAACAGGGATTGGATATAAGTGAAGTTAGCACAAAGTAGAAGGATAGGGAAAAAAAAAAATACTGGAAACAAGAATTCTAAGACTGGTTAGGCCACGACTACCGCAGGGTAATCGAAGTCCTAGTTTGCCCAGAACAGACCTAGCTTACCGGGTTTACATCTGCCATTCTGGAATAATTATTACTATCATCCCCTTTCACTCTCAGAAGTGCCTTGGTTTAAATGATAAAGTCTGTGGTAACTTGACATATTAGCATGTAACCCTGAAAATAATCATTCAAACTTTTCCAGCTGTTTTTTCTCTGTGTAAAATAAAATACTTGAACCACCTAAAAACTCTGTCTCATATTCAGCTCTGGTACTGTTTCTCAAATGTCTTCACTCATTCCTTTTCCATTTCCCTGCCAACTTGTTTCCACTTTCCACTGGGAACATAAAAAAATTAGTGGCAACATTAAAAAAAGCTTCCATAGAAACAAAACTGGATTGCAGTAGGGAGAAAAATGTATTCACGTTAGCAATAAGAGTGAGGCAGATTCATGTTTGAACCATAATGTAAAATATATTTGGATTCTGAAACTATAAGCCAAAAACAAAACTCTTAAAAACATGCAGCAACGTACACTATAAATTTAACAAAATATACTTATCAAACTAAATTAATAATAAAAATTTTTTTTGTAATGTCAGATTCACTCACTAATGGGGTCAATAATCAGCGTGAACTGAAGCTCTCAAAGCAACACGGAAAGCTAAAAGATGATGGAGTAATGCCTTCATAACATAAAAGAGAGGTGCTGGAGAACTCTATGACAGTCTCTCCAAGAAGAAAGATCCAAAATAGCTCTGTTATCTGGCCTAGAGATAACCTGTTTAGACTAGACTAACTTGAGAGAGCAATCTGAGAGCAATCTGCAAGAAGATAAAATGTATAGAATACCAAATATGTTCGAATGTATTAGGAGGGCATTTATACAACTTGGAGAGATTTTGAAGTTAAATTAGTGACTCGTCTATAAATATCATTTGCATAGATATAATGATTATTAAATATTTCTATAGCTTATGGATGATGAGCATGGGAAGTGTGAATGTTGGATGGAAAAAGATGTACTTACCAAGTGGAAAATTAATAAACATTTAAAACCAAGTAATCAGAATGTAAATACATAGTATATAGAGAGGTGCAGGATAGCATAGTAGTTATGTGTGCAGACTCTTGAGACAGACTCCCTGGGTTCAAATCCCACCACCAATAAACAACCATGTGACCTTGGGCAAGTTGTCTTACTTATTTGCATCTCCGTTTTATCATCTGAAAAATGGGGTAATAAGTATTTACCTCATAAAATTGGTATGAGGACTAAATTTCTAAAGTTCTTAGAATAGTACTTGGCACATAGCAAGCAATTTGGAAGTGTTGGTTATTGAGATAACAGTATTAGAGATATGGAGGTAAATATCAAAAGAAGCAGCTGAAAAAGGAAAAATTGGTTGTGGGGGGAAGGGCTTGATGCAGTAGAAAGAAGATATTTGCTTTTCATAACCTAGAGAAATTAGGGTTTTTTTTGTTTTGTTTTGTTTTGTTTTAGTTTATGTTCATAGATAACTTTACAAATAATAACTAAATTTAAAGTGATAGGAATTATATTTTTTCATTTAACCATGTACTGTCAGGTTTGTTCAAATATTTGCAAATATTATAATAAACAGAATAAGAAGAGGCACACTTTTCAGACCACTTGTATTAATCATAATTCTTAGATGTAAGCAATAGAGATTTATCAAGCTGATCTAAATACAAAGGTATTAATTGAAAAGATATTGGGGAGCTCACAGAACTAATCAGAATGCTGCAGAACTAGGCTTTAAAATGTACAGGTGTGACAGGGTGTTCCACAACCATAACTACATCCTAAATCACACCACGTACCATCAGGTGAAGATTCTACACTGGTCATCGCTGGACTCTGAACACCTCAAATAACTTTGTGATGCTAGAAGTCATTACCGATATGGTTGCCACAGCAGTGCCTGGAAATTGGAAGCTGCTGCCACCAGAGCCTTGCCAAGAAAGAATTCCCCTCTCCCATGTTGCTTTACATCACCAACTCTAATTCAAATCATACCCCATTTCAAATGCATCTGATTGGGGGCAGGGAGGCTGGGAAGGCAAATTATCAGGAATTAATAATTTCTATAGTAGGACACAGGCTCTACTTCCCTCTAAGAGGCATAAGATAGGTAATTTCCCAATTACAGAACTGGATGAGGTAGACTATTAATTGTCACTTTTAGTCTTTGCCCCTCCCATAGGAGAAGTATATTATTAACTCCCATTGACTAAGGCTTAGCTATGTAACTAACAATCCATAGATTGATTGTATCCTTTTAGGAAAGAGAAATTCTTAGTTCCCTTTATATTACTTTTGGTAAATTATTTGACCATAATTATCCCAGAGATTGGTATGGGACAACTTTTCCCCATGGATTACAAATTATTCTAATGATTCATTCCACTTGCATTTTTCTTGGAAGTCATCAAAAGTCCACATTTGTCTTTGTTACTAATACTCAAAACAACCACCACTGCGACAATAATCTCTGGGTGTAATGGAAGACATTTAAGTGCTTGGATATCTGATGGCCATTTTATAAAAATAAAAGAAGACAAAGGCGATGAGAAAATGTGTTCACAGATGTCTTCACCTCCTCTGAGTGCCGCATGAGGAAACACACTGGAGCTGACCTCAGTCTTCAAATCAGATATACATTCCTATAGCTGAGTCGTTTGAAGTTTGCCCCATTGCGGTTTAGTGTGCTGTATAAGATGTCAAATAAAGCATAGTATAGGATGTCAGTATCCTTTTGGACAAAGCAACTTCTGAATTTTCAGCAGGGACAAAATTACATTCGTAAGAATGGAAAACACCCACCGCCAAAAACGGGTCCCTTCTTGTCTTTAGATCAAGTCTTTTCAAATATTTCGAGATTAAAATAGACCATGTAAACAATACCTATAATCAAATTTTCTTCCCCAATACCTGTCACTCCTAGACATAAGTTAACCTCCTAAGGGAAAGCACTCAAGGTTTCACTTTAATGGAATACCGTAGACCCACTGTATGAAGCACAGTATATGCAGCCATCAGGCAGTTGACTAAACCTAAATTTTGCTAGTAAGAGTAAATATATTTTTCTATTGTATTTGACTATTGAATTCGAATCACAGGAGAACTTCCAAGAGATAAAGGTAAAGATGAGTTAACATGGTGATTACCTAGGCAGTGGCACTAGAGTTTATAGATTAGCAACAATAACATATCCCTTTGTGACTTCTAAAAATTCTTGAATTATAAGTTTGCACTGATCAAAGGGTGGCGAAATGCAAAAAAAAAAATTTTTTTTAAACCACATAAACTTTGATGATTTGATTATCACCAACTTAATGACTTAGGCAAATTCTTA
>NW_011888797.1:3296989-3298883 GCF_000151845.1 Pteropus vampyrus | reverse complement strand
AGTTGACTAAACCTAAATTTTGCTAGTAAGAGTAAATATATTTTTCTATTGTATTTGACTATTGAATTCGAATCACAGGAGAACTTCCAAGAGATGAAGGTAAAGATGAGTTAACATGGTGATTACCTAGGCAGTGGCACTAGAGTTTATAGATTAGCAACAATAACATATCCCTTTGTGACTTTTAAAAATTCTTGAATTATAAGTTTGCACTGATCAAAGGGTGGCAAAATGCAAAAAAAAAATTTTTTTTAAACCACATAAACTTTGATGATTTGATTATCACCAACTTAATGACTTAGGCAAATTCTTAATTTCTTTAACCCTCTGTTTCCTCAACCTTAAAAATTGGCATAATCTATCCATTACTAATATGAGAATTAAATAAATCCACATATGTAAAATACCTAGAATAACCACTTGCACATAAAAGGTAATCAACAACTATTAGTTTCCTCTCCCCTTATTTTACAGATGATTAAACAAAGGCCTATGTAGTATCAGAGAATTGCCCAGTCAGTCATCTAGCGAATGAGAAAGCTAAGGCAGAGTTTTAAACTCTTAATCCTGTGTTCCTTTAATATTATGCAATTTATTACTATCACCTTTTTCTTGACTTTTTTTCCATTAAATTAATTTTTAATTTGCTATACTTTGAAGGTGAATATGGAACAGATTCAAGTCAAGTTGTGACTGCATAAGAATGAATGTCACTAATGGAGGAAACTATTATAGACTCTAAATTCAGAATTTTTATTCCTAACACTGATTTTTGAAATAGGCGCCCACGGCCCAATTGGATCTCCTCCATGGCGCCAGTGACATACCAGGGAGCCTCGTTCTCATTCTCACCAGATTTTAGTGATTCACAAGTGTGGAATGTTGTTCTTTTGTGGATCACCAGGCACTAGGAATCTCTCTAGGAATTCCCTTGGCTTCCTGTGGGACTTATTGCAGAGAGTTTTCAGTCAAGGAGGCCAAAGAGTGTCCCCCTTTATCACTAGATGCTGTGTGGCTAGGCTGGATCAGAGCAACACAGTGAATAAGAGCACAGGATCTGGGACTAGCTGCCTGGGTTCAAACCCAGTTTCACCACTTACTTGTTAAATGACCTTGGGCAAGTTACTTAACTTCTCTGTGCTTTTGTTTCTCCACCTATACGAACTTAGTCCCCATGTGTAAAGTTTTTAGAAGAGTCTTTGGAACACAGGAAGTGCAATGTGTTTGCTGTTCATAGCATTATCAGGCTTTCTCCAAAGTGTGGGTCTATTCTGACTTAATACTCTTTGATTTTAAAATATTTGTACCTTTCTTCTCCGTTGACTGGCATTTTACAATGCTTAATAGATGTTTTCTACATGACGTACTCCAACTAGCAATTTAAACTCAATGCCTTTGTAGAACATGTTAATTACATCTTCAATTATTTTTGAAAGAAGGAGGGCACGAGCAAACAGACAAATATGTTCCTTCGTATTAATCCTAATCATTTGATATTAAATTGTACATACTTAGGGCAAATGGGTCTTGAACAAGGTGTCAAGATCTTCTTGCACACAATTCATATACAGGTACAATTTTATTTTTTTAACCTAGAAACTTGTTTTAAGTTAATTGGCTGATATGAACAGTAGTTGCATGGTATAAGCTGTAGGGACAGACTGCTGGATTTGAATCTCAATTCCATCACTCACTATCTAAGTGACTGGAAATTTTTATTAGCTTCTTACCTAATAAAAATTCCTTATCTATAAAAAGGTGGATAAAAATCTTACCTAATGATAGGGTTGATATAAGGATCAAATGGTTTATTTGTAAAGCACTTAACACAGACTTTGATACAGTGAAGTGCTGTATACACATTAGTTTAATACCATAAATAAGTGTTAGGTAT
>NW_011888797.1:3285918-3296939 GCF_000151845.1 Pteropus vampyrus | reverse complement strand
GCAAACAGACAAATATGTTCCTTCGTATTAATCCTAATCATTTGATATTAAATTGTACATACTTAGGGCAAATGGGTCTTGAACAAGGTGTCAAGATCTTCTTGCACACAATTCATATACAGGTACAATTTTATTTTTTTAACCTAGAAACTTGTTTTAAGTTAATTGGCTGATATGAACAGTAGTTACATGGTATAAGCTGTAGGGACAGACTGCTGGATTTGAATCTCAATTCCATCACTCACTATCTAAGTGACTGGAAATTTTTATTAGCTTCTTACCTAATAAAAATTCCTTATCTATAAAAAGGTGGATAAAAATCTTACCTAATGATAGGGTTGATATAAGGATCAAATGGTTTATTTGTAAAGCACTTAACACAGACTTTGATACAGTGAAGTGCTGTATACACATTAGTTTAATACCATAAATAAGTGTTAGGTATTATTAGAATGGCACTGAGAGTGACTAGCATAGAATAGTATGATTCCAATGAGAGATTTTACCACATAATTCTTACTGAGCTTTCTCCCACATTAACCATCAAGACCAAAAGAGACTTTACCTATTCACTGAAGTCACTGAATAACTCAAAGTTGCGACTTTTTAGGAATGGCTCTGGAGCCAGTCCTCTTATGAAGCTGAGAAGGACTTCTCTGGACCTAGAATAAGCACATTGCCAAGGCCTTATAAGCTTAAAAGTACATTACAGTCTTGAGCGATCAATCTAACAGTGATAGCCCATATTTCTCTGCATCTTGCCCTCATCTGATCACACAGAACGTTGACTCCCTATAAAGTACCCAACAAATACCCTATGGAGTTCCAATACAAGACCTTACTAGTATTTAAGAAGTTTGTCTGATGTTGATGCATGTTTTAAATATGTTGATTTCTTGAAGACCCAACCTTTGGAAATCACATAGAAATCTCAAAGTGTTTCAAACTACTTGTTGCCTCAAACCAAACTCAATTACTTCCTTTTCCTTCACACTACACTGATTCCTCCTGAATTCTCCATGCTTTCTCACGAAAACTAGAAAACATGGAGTCTTGTTCAACATCTTACACTTTTTCATTACCCTTTCCACCCGTAATCATGCACAGAATCCTAATAAATATATTTCTAAAATATCCTGTAAAATTTCTTCTCTCCCATAGCCACTAGTCTGGTCCAACCTTCCACTGTTTATAAATGAGGAGGTGATACTGAGACTTTATTCTTACTTGCCTGCATGAGTGACCAAATATTTATTGCTTGATGTTAATAGAAATAGCTGTGTTTAGAATTAGGCAAATAAGCTTGATGACATAGTAGAAGATCTATGAAATGAGAAAAAAGTAGAAACTAGTTTATAATGTGAAACTGGTCAGATTTTGGTTAAATTGAAATCTAACCAACCTGTAGTATTACTCCATTATCAACGTGCATGTACTATCTACTCTCCTCCATGGTAAGCTTTTCCAGAAAAAAGGCCTGTGTCTGAGTAAACTGTGTATCAGCCTCAGCAATTTTTATGGTGCCTAAACAAAAAAAGTATTTGTAAAGAAAATGAATATTGTGACACTTAGAACTGCTGTTTTCAAGGACAGGTAAAGTTTCTTCCTGACCAAGAGTTCTGTGATTCCCAGCCCTCCTGATACTTTCCCTGGACTATAACTTTTAGCTCATCGCACCTCATCATTCAGTTTTATTTAGGTTATGTCTCCTTAAATGCATTCCTTTCCTTTTATTTTCCTTATACTAGAAAGCAAACTTACTTCAATTCTACTTGCTTATGAGGCTTTTAGAGGGCTTCAGACTGAAAGGTGATATGCTGCAGAGGAAGGGCAGAAACTATGGCGTTGGCTCTCACTGGGTTCAAATCCTACTTGAGCAGTATTAGCTATGTAACCTTAGGCAAATACTGTATTCTTACCTCCATATACTCACTTTTCTCTCTCTAAAAATGGCCATGACTAAGGACTCTCTTCACTGGAAATGCACTGGGAAAATTGTGCTCTACTGTGTTTGATGTTCTTGGCCAACATCTGAGACTCAATCAATATTAGTTCCTTTACTTTTAGCCAGTTCGGTCAGTACTTTTTATTTCCCTTGAAAGTAGTTTTACCTATTTTTTTAAAGCCTATGTCTTCTCTTTGGAAGTGTCTACAAATAAGGTCCCTCCCGTGACCCCCGATAGCTATCTACAGGTTTCAAGGGGTCATAGACCATACCTAAGGAGAATCTCCCTAAAAATTTCCTCAACACGCTACTTTTTTGACTAAACCGTGTTTGACTTTTGCATTCTTGGAATTCTCTTCCATATCCTACAGACAGTGAAAGTAGCTGAGTCCTCATCCTTAGTTTTAAGCTAATTAACCAAATTATCATATGGAATATACCGTCTGGGGTGGAAGCGGAAATTTTAAAAATATATATTTTATATATATATATGTGTGTGTGTATATATATACACACACACACACACATATATATATATATATGTCATTTATTGATCACTGACTGTTGCAGGGGAGGAAGACAGTACTTTTCTAATAATTCATATTTGGCAGGACACTCTCACACGCCCGAAGTGAACTGCTATTTTGGAACTGATGGGCTGGTTGGTGACTGATACTGCTTATTTCAGGAGATGGTGATATGCCTTGGACAAGCTTCTCACAAAGGAGAATTCCAAATGAGTAATAACATATGTAAAGATGCTAAAGATAATTAGTTATCAGAGTAATGTAAAATAAAAACACTCTACATCCATCATAATGTCTAAAATAAAATGTGAAAATACCGAAAATGAGTGAGGATTAGGATCACCTGAACTCCCATAAACTGTTGGTGGGAATGTAATTACTGATGCCACTTTGAAAAGCTGTTTGGCAGCATCTATAAAACCAATTATATGCATATTCTGTGATTAGTAACTTCACCCCTGGATATACATGCAATAGAAATATGTATATATGTACATAAAAAAATGTGCAAAACATTCGCGGCAGCATTACTTTTAATGACCTAAAACTGGAAACAAAACACAAGTCCATTGACAGGAAAATGGAGAAATTGTGAATATTCGAAAGTGGAATAGTATAAAGCAATGAAAAAGATAAACTACTACTATACACAACAATGAAATAAATGTGATATACAAAATATTGAGGGCAAGAAGCTAGTAGAATATATATTATGTAATTCCATTTAGTAAAGTTTAGAGACAGGCAAAACTAGAGCATGCTTGTAATTTGCTTAATTATAAGAAGCAAGAGGGAGACTTCTAGAGTGCTGGTAATATTCTATATCCTGCTCTAGGTGTGGTACATGGGCAGGTATACTTTTTAGAATTCATTGATCTGTTCACTTCAGAACTGATGTATGTACTTTATACTTTAATAAAAATTTTTTTTTGAAAATTATTAGAATTTGGTCATTTGTTAGATACAGGCACTAAAAAGTGACCCTAGGTCTCTAGCATGAATGACTGGGGGAGATGGTAGAGCTGCCTGATATGATAAGGTTACCGAGAGGAGGTATTTTTTTTAAATTTCTTTCTTTCTTTCTTTCTTTTTTTATGATGACATTGGTTAACGAAATCCTATAAGTTTCAGCTGTACACTTTAACAGTTAGGCATATATATATATATACATATACATATACATATACATATACACATACATATACATATACATATACATATACATATACATATACATATACATATATATTTACACTGTGTGTTCATCTCCCATAGTTAGATTTCTTTCTGTCACCACATATTTGATCCCCTTTGCTCCATCTACCTCCCCGCTCCCCCTACTCCCCACCCTCTGGTAAACCTCTAGTCTGTTGTCCATGTCCATGAGTTTCTGTTTGTTTGTCCTGTTCTTTAGGTTTGTTGCTTTAGGTTTATATCCCACCTATATGTGATATCATGTGATTTTCAACTTTTTCTGTCTGGGTTATTACTGAGAGGTAGTTTTACTTAGTGGTTCAGAGCTAGAATGTGTTGGTTTGAATGCCAGTTCTGCTACTAATTCTAGGAGTTTGGGAAAGTTATGTAACCCCTTGTGCTTCTGTTTCTGCAGCTGTAAAAAGGGTGATGATAATAGTAGTAGCACTTAACTTCATAACGTCAGTGTGGTGATTAAATTATTTACTATTTGTATAGTGCTTAAGTTAATGCTTTATACAAAGTAAATGTTATATATGTGTCTGTGAAATAAAATAAACACTGAAGTATCCAGTTTAGGAAGGAACTAGGGGAGTTCAGTTTTGGACAAGCTGACTCTGAAATATATATCTATATGTCTCTGTATCTCTGTCTCTCGCTGTATCTCTATCTCTATCACTATCTCTACCTCTATTTCTAACTCTATCTCTGTCCCTATCCCTATCCCTATCCTTCTCTCTCTCTCTCTCTCTCTCTCTCTCTCTCATAGAGGTCATGGGCATGTAGGTGTTAACCGAAACCCTTAGAGTGCATGAGAGTCCTCCGGGAATAGTATGTAGGAAGATTCATATTAGAGGATGGAGCCTGGGCAACAAGCATCCCCCAGGATGTGGAGAATGAATGGAAGGAGAGTTGCAAGGAGAATCAGAGCCACATATTTTCACAGAAGCCAAGGAAATAGAATGCTTAATTTAGGGAGAGAAAATATATAATCGAATTGTTCACTTGGATGGTCAATAGTTACCTTAGCAAGATTAATTTTACTCTATCAGGGGCTGGAAGGCAGCCTGGAGGGGCTCACGCAGGAATGGAAAATGAGGAAGAGGGGAAAGCAAATGTGACTCCACTAAGAAAAGCCTGAAAGAGAAAAAGAAAGAAACTGGAGAGAAACTGATTTTCTCAGGATACTTGAGTGTGCCTCTGGGTGGAGGGGAGGAGCAAAGCCAACTGGCAGAGGCTAAAGAGACAAGAGGGAGAAGACTGATGGAGGAAGAGACAGGAAGAAATAGGTTCAAGGGCTTACATTCCCTGGAGCCCTTGTTACTAATTAGTGGGTGTCCTGGTCTGACACCCATAATCGGGAAGCTAGCCTGCACACACTAAATGCTGATGGCTTTGTATGATTGGTTTTGCTGTTCGCCTTTGGTGCTCGAATGTAAATATCTCTTAAAGAAGAATATTTATCTTCTGGCAATAGTTAGGTCCTAAAAGGGAGCAAAAGGAGTTGAAAAAAGCAAAACAGAAAATGCATTTCTGGATCTCTGGGGACAGCTTGCTGTGATGGTTGTCATTACCTCTCCTGAGGTTATCTCTCCAGAGCCTCAGGAGAAAAGAAGAGCGCTGGTCCTTTAAGACTCATAGATTCTCCTTTTGAGTCTTGAACTCAAGGTAACCAAAGGGAGGGATGCTGGTGCCTTTGGGAAACACATCATCTGATCACCAACTCTTCAGATGCCTTCCCAGCAAGAAATGTAATTGAGGTCTAACTTATGCCCTATTCATTTATTAGAATTATCTATGGTTAATTGGTTTTATGGCCTCTTTTAGCATAAACTTGCTGGAGTTTTTTTTCTTCTTCTTCATATTTTCTTACCTCATCGCATCCTTGTTTATTCCAGGAAACTTTTGGATTTATATTCCTTCCAGAAAATCATCCTTTTCAAATTTCCAAAGGAACCCCATTAAAAGTACTATAAAATAACAAATGGGCTATTCAGAAATGTACAGAAAATATTTGATTGTCAGTATCAGAAACAGAGCTGGGGGAAGGGGGAAGTGGAAGGGAGTGGTCATAAAAACGGATCAGTTTTTAAGCCTTTCATTTCCTTGCATTGCTATTTGTAATATGTAAAGGCTATTTGTAAGGTGTGAATAATAATCCTATTTCTAATATTTGTGAAAGCTGGAGGAATTCACATAAATCAATTTTTTAGAGGCTCGAAGCTTACTCATATGAGTCAAAAATAAGTTTTTATAAAATTTTGACCATTTGATATGAAAACCTTAAAATATATTACCTTTTCCCTCTCACATACTTAGTAAAACTGGACCTCTAAGCTTAATGGCTAAGTTTTGTTTGTCCAGATCTCTACGGTGATACCCCAGAGTGGGTGAGGTATACAGGCCTACTTGCCCTGGCACTAAACGGCCGCAGGTGGCCATGATTTTTGCACCCTGGTGGCTACTCTGTATGGGATTTATCTCATATACAGCCATGAGAACTCAATAAAATCATTTACTTTCATTTTAAACAAAATTAAAATTATTCGGTTATGAGAGAGAATAGTGGGCTAATGAAAAAGAAAGGCTAGACAGGGAGGACACCTACAAGCGTGCACGCAAGGGTCGGGTACAAGCAAGGAGACGTCAAGGACAGAGGGCACAGTAAGTGAACTGGGAGGTACATTGTGAAGGGAGCATTGTGGAGAGGCGCACAGGGAGAACTAGAAAGGAAGGATCTAGTCAGGTCGTTAAAAATAACCAAGGCTGTGATGCGGCTTGCAACAAGATGCTGTAACTTTTCAAAGCCGGAGAATGGCAAAAACATGTTTCATTTTCTCAAGGTAATATAAATATCCACTCGTTTAAAGGCTTACTATGAATACTAAGTGTTTTATTTATAGCACTCATTTCATTCTGCAATGGTCCTATCATGTACGTAGTTATTGTCCCCGTTTTATAAATGAAGAAACTGAGGCACTGACAGGTTAACTGATCCATTGCAACCCAGTTGATAATTGATTGAGTCAGGATTTATAGCTGAGTCATTTAGCTCTAAAAGTTTCTTGGGACAAGATCCATGTGAGATTTATTATTTTTAACAACTCCCTCTCAAAGAAAAACATCTCTCGTGGTACCTGGTGTGTGTCAGGCACTCAATAATCTTTGTGTAATCATCCACCCCAATATCTTCAAATAGCCTTGGAGCACCGTTTTAGCATGGGGATTGGTGATGACGATCCTAGCAAATTTTGACTGTGTTTTCAGTGCGTGCCAACCACAGCGTTAATCTCTTAAGGTCCCTTAACACGTTGAATCATCGTTAACAACCCCATGTGGTAGCTACCTGTCTACAGCTGAGGCTCAGAAAGGTTAAATAAATCACCCAGTCACATAGTAATTACATCGCAGTGCTGGGCCCTCCCCTAAGTTTTGCCTGTCTTCAGCACCCACTTCTCCTGACTTCCTCCCTCCCACCTTGTCCCTTGCAAAGATGGGCTTGCCTCACAGGCCCCAGTGACAGCTTGCTTCCTGATGGGTCCCCCACAGTGGAGGATGGATTTGCTAGGCTCTGGCTGGGCTGTTTTGTGCAGTGACCAAGGGCACACATTTTGTTAGACATTCGTCCTGAATAAGGGGCTCAGGCCTTTAGTCCGTGGCTGTGGAACAGAGGAAAGCTAACTGACCCAGAAGGGGATTGAACTTGTGACCTAGATTTCAGAGCACCAGGCTCTAACCGCTGGGCTGCAGACACAGCACCTCCAGAGAGCTGTTTTATAAGAGACCTGCCTTGCATTTTTAATCTTGTGCTGCTTCTCCCCAACACCCGCTCCTCCTTGCCGAAGATTAAGAAACTGAGGTTCATGTGAGAGCAGAGTGAGAAGAAAATAAATCGTGATTTAAATTCATTCCTCTGGACGTGCAGCTTAGCCCGCTGAACTCCTCTCGCTTCATCTCTGCCATCTCCATTCTGTGATTTATTTCAGGCGATGGCCCTATGTGTATGTGTAAAAATCTCCCTGAATGCTTTCCCCTGAGGGCAGTCAATGCATCTCTCTGAAGTTTAGCGCCAATGCTGATGTGTGCAAAGGGATGAAAAACGTACATTTTCAAGTCTCCCCGAAGCTTGGAGCCAAAAGAAAAAAAGAAAAAGAAAAAGAAAGAAAAAAAGTTGTTCATTCCCCTTTTTCAGCCCTCGCACTTCAAATGCTAATGAAAAGTGTGTTGTCTTGAGCTGTGAATAGGTCTAAAATGCTCTGGTTTGGAAGTATTTGCATACCCTCCTGAATAGGGAGGCAGCCAGCAGACAGGATTAGCGCTACACATCACCTCCTGCAAAAAGGAGCTGACAGGGCTGGAGAAAATTGAGTGTGGGCAAAAGGCTGACTGTAAGGTGAGTGGGGAGAAGGATCTTCTCCAGACACTCAGCTTGTCCTTCTTTCTCTGGGGGAGGAGGGGGCAAAATTAAGCAGAAAAATACAGAGTAAATGAATACGCTAAGTAAAGGAATTTATAAAAAGAGGGGAAAAATTTAACCTATTATTTAAAAACAACTTGCATATTTTTAATTTTGCAATTCACCTAATACACACATTTTTTAAATAGCTGGAATTTTTTTGCATTTTCAATGTTCATTTTACATGATATAATCACCATCCTTTTAGATTGCTATGTAGCTCCATAAAGCACTGTTTTTATTCATTACTTAATCTTCATTTGTTTTATAAGTTCTTTTTCTCTTAGGTACAATAAGTATCTTCATGCTTATAACTTTTTGATTCTGTTGAGCTATGTCCTTAGAATAAACCCCTCCACGGTTTTTTCAAGCCCAATTGTATGGATATCTTTATGGGTTTTTTTCTGTTTTATCGGTTTGTAAATTACCAATTTAGAATGGTAAAAGAAGTGTGAGAATTATCCAGTTACTCAATCAAACATGCAATTTGTTTGAACGTTAATTTTTAATAAATGTTTAAGTTTCTAAGATCTTAACATTTTATAAAACTTGACGTTTCTAAATTGATACATTTTATTGTCAATTTCTGTCCTTTCCATTTCTTTGATCACTAGCAAGGATTAAACTTTTTCATTTGTTTCTTATTTGTATTTTATCTTGGGTGAACTAGCTGATCTTTGTCCATTTATCAATTGGGATGTAGAGTTCTTTTATGAATTTGAATGAGTCTTTGCAAAGTATAACATGGGCACTTCAGAGGCAAATATATTGTTCCAGTCTATTGCTATTTACTGTAGTTTTATTCTTTATTATTGTATAAGTACATTTGAATCTTTACATTTTTCAACCGATCTGTTTTCTTGTTTGTGATCCCAACAAATAGATTGCATGGCACACTGAGCTGCAGTCCAAATGCCAGAGAGCAGAGCAGTTTATCCTGAAGTGGACAGAGGAAGTAGAGAGGGCATGAGACAGCTGAGAGAAAAGAGTGAGATGGAGCACATGTCCAAGCTCTGGTCCTGGATTCTGTGACATACCTTCCCCTCTTTGCCCTGCCTTGGAGCTCAGTAATCACCAGCCCATTGACTATTTTCAGGGAAGTCTTATTGACAGGCCTCAGGGAACCTGTTTTCAAGAATGTCAAGGGCTCATTTCCAAGGCCATCCTTCTGCTGATATAACTTAGTTTATGCAAAAGAAGTTAACCATACTTCACAAAAAAATTATTTCTTGCTAGCAGTGAACCACAGATTAACCCATTAATGAGCCTTCCATTCCTTAATGCTTAACGTAAAAGCTATCGGCTTGATGAAAAATGCATTAGACTTATGATAACCTTTTGCCGTTAGAGCTTTACGGATGAATCAAAAAACCATTCAGCTCTTAAAAGCAGATGAGTTAAGCATCTCCAGTTTTTTTGTTTGTTTGTTTGTTTTGAGTGTGTTAGAGTTGAATTTTCTATTAGGGAAGCTCAGATGATACAAGAAATTCATTTTTTCTTTTCACCAAAATGATATATATGGTTGTTTTAAAGTAACATTATCCATGATTGAGACACTGATGAGGACTTTTGTAATCTCGTCCCAGGAGATCTTTAAAAGCAAGACAGCTACATTCAAGTTTGTTAATGTGTATATGCAAATTTTCTTTTAAAAAAGGAAATTATTTAAAAGCTTTCTAAAACTATTATTTTGTGTACATCATAAATATACTACATAACGGTATTTTTTTTAACTTTCTAAAGAAGTTTTTTTTTTTCCTCAAAACTCCCAAAACTTTGAGCCAAGTTGGGTATAAACTTTAAGCCAAGAAGGGGCATAAGAGAAAAAAAAATTAAGTTTTTATAAAGCTCTCTCTCTCTCTCTCTCTCTCCAACTATCTATCTGTCATCTATCAGTCATCTATCATGTATCGTCTATCGATATCTATATCTATCTACCTACCTACCTACTTACCTATCGATCCATCTCTCATCTACCAACCTATCTATCAAGTGTACACATTCATTGAGCACCTAATATGTATAGTGTTTTCTCCTAGGTACTTCAAGGACACAAGTAGGTATCTTTTGCTCTGAAGGAAATGAAAAGATAGAGCACAGTAAATAGTAGTATATGTTACATACTAAATTGGTGGCAAAGGCATGAGATATAAAGCAGTACTGCTTGGTATGTGGCCAGTCCCCAAGATGTTTGTTCTAGTCTGAGGTGATTAAATACAGAAACTGAGAATAAGCATTGAGAAACTTTTATAGAAATCAGATAGTGATTTTTATGCTTGTTGAGTCTCATAATTATATATTTGGCCTTGTATTTTGTTTTTTCAAATTTCTTTACGCCGGTAGTTGTTTATTTTTATTATATTTTGCAAAAGTATAAGGCTATGAATGGTAATTAAAAAAACCCATCCTGGCCTTTCGCCTTGAGCAATACCGAGACACAGTCTATGCACTTGTATGTACACACGTGGCTAAGCATCTTGTCTACCGAAGAATAGAGAAATGCCTCATGAAGGAACCTGCATGGATCCCCCTTGTCCTCAGTTATTCTCAGGAAAAGAGGTTCTTTGGAGCCCTATCTCTTCTGTCTGTCCTGGAAGGAACCTTCTTTCACCTTTACATCTTCACATGCTCTTATCTCTCGGGTTATTAAGTATCACCATTTGGTCCTGAGGGCAGAAGTCACATTTCCTTCTAAAACACGAGCATCTTAAAAAACTTTAAGGAAAATAAAGCTGGAAGGATGCTAGAAGAAACACTTAAAAGATATCCTGTCAAAGTCTATTACATCATTTTGCAAAATAATTTGGGTAGAGAAATCATTCAAAGGGCAAATTATTATTTTCCCATTTGCCTGAAAAACTTCCTGTAAAGCTAAAGGAAAGTGATTAAAGGTCCATAC
>NW_011888797.1:3270581-3283778 GCF_000151845.1 Pteropus vampyrus | reverse complement strand
TTATAACGCTTTGTTGCAAATAAAGGACATGAGTCTTGGAGCAGTTATGTAAGTGTGTCTAGAGATGTGTGCTTAGACTACAAAAGAAAATAAGGGATTAGAGTTGCATGGGTGAACATGGGCAGGCTTTTCAGGGATACAGGTTCAATTTTGAATACTGGCGATCCTTAGTATTGGCATTTAGTATTTATCAGCTCACCTAGAGACATAGCTGTTGGCCAAAACTTATTTTAAGAGTGCCTATCCATTTTTTCCAGCTTTATTAACATCTAATTGAAAGTAAATATTGTATATATTAAGGCGTGTAGTGTGATATGAGAGATATACCTGCAGAGAGGAAATTTAAATTCTATCAAGAATTTCCCCTGAAAATTTCCTCCTCCTTTCTTCTCTATCTTCTCCTTCCCCCCTTCCCTTCCTTCTTTCCTTTTTTTGTTTCCTCTCTTGCAGAGAGATGTCCTGAATTCATACACGAGACAGCTTTGTATAGGGTTATCAAGAACTGCAAGATGACTCACTTCAGGGTTTACACAAATGAGCAGAAATAACTCCACCAGAAGATACAGATGGTGAATCTTCTGGTGTTCCTTTGTTCAGTCAACTTTCAGTGTGAATCATGCAAGATGCCTTCACTTCTGTGAGCCGAGACCTCTTTATAACACTTACTAACTTGTATTGCAACTTATCTGTGTATATGATCTGCGCTACACTATGTGCACCTCAAGAGTTGGGGCAAGTCTTTCAACAACTAAAAGCAGGCAGAATATTTATTGTTTGAAAAATGGTGATGAACCCAGTAAATAGATAAGAGCAGAATGGTCAAGAATGTGAGGTCTGGAGAGAGAGTGCCTAGGATGGAAACTTGGCTCTGTTGCTTATCAGCTTAATGACCACAAACAAATTATTTAAACTCTCTGTGCCTCAGTTACCCCATCTCTAAAATAGAGATCATAGAAGCTCTTTCTTGGGGCTATTAAGAAGATTAAGTATGCTGCACTAAGTACATGTAGCATATGATGCTGTTCCCTTATACCAGGACACCAAAGTGAATTCTTTATCTCCTTCAAGAATCTACCTGGATGTCATCATTTCAATGAGCCATACCCTGACCATTCTATTTAAATTGCAA
Source organism: Pteropus vampyrus (assembly GCF_000151845.1). NCBI lineage: Eukaryota > Metazoa > Chordata > Mammalia > Chiroptera > Pteropodidae > Pteropus > Pteropus vampyrus. The sequence continues at coordinate 3,282,649 of NW_011888797.1, read as the reverse complement.
AGCCCTCACTCCTACCCTGGTCCTCCAATTCCCTTTTCCTGATTTTACTTTTTTTATAGCTTGTATCACCTTCTAACGTACTGTGTAATTTACTTATTCATTATGTGCTCCTTACTAAGCTAGAAATTCGATACTTGGGACTTAAGGAAATTCCAGGTTAATACAGCTTGTGTCTGATTACCTGTTTGGCCACTCACTGAAGTGTGACATTAGCATGTAATGACTGAGGTTGGCTTCATTTGAAATAAGTCCTTAAACACTAAATCTTCTTAATATTTATTCCTGAAAAGCTAAATGAATACTTCCCAAGAGGTTTGTGTGCATGGTTATTTGCAAATGTTAGTTTCAAATGTTCTAGTTAGCCTGCCACTTATTGTTATGACTGTGTAGTTAGTCCCTGCATAAATAACCTTCCTGAAAATAACAACATAAACTCTGGAAATTATAAGTATCAACTACCTGAAGGTACTGGAAGGTCATTCAAAATAGACAGATTCTGGAGAGTGGTTGACACTTGAAAAACGGAAATAGCTCTGGGCGAATTTCCTGTTTTTATGGAAAGCCACAGCGTTACTGGCTTAAAGAACTACAGGACATGTTTCAGAGCAATTACAAGAGGAAGGGACAGTCCCTAGGTGAATTGAACAGAGACAGAGCACTAAATTTTGCATACAAACTTTGCTCAAATGGGCAAACTCCTAATAGCTCCTCCAAAGTTAAAAAAACTAAACTAAAATTTCAGTTCACCAATTTATATGTTCATTTCATCCAAGACAACGCTCCAAGTTGATGCATAAAATTAACCCTCACATGTGGCAACCTATATCTTCACTGTTTTCAGGAGTTTGGGTGTCACCTGGTAACAATATTCACATTATTCCAAAGTCTGGTGGCAGTGTAAAAAAAAGTGACCGTAGGGCCGGGTTGCCTTGAGTTTAAATTTTGACTCTATAGGACTTTAGGCAAGTTCATAAAATGCTCTGACTCATTTGCTTCATCTGTATGACTAATATTAAAATGTCTTTGAGACATGTAGTTGTTAAAAAGATTAAAATATTACACACCTAACATAATGTCTAGTATGTGGAATACATTTAATAAATATTATATTCTTTCCTGCCTTTATTCCCAATTTTTTATACTTTTCAAATGCCAAGGATGTTATCTTTATATAGCTGTTCTTTATCTTATTCATGAATTAATGAACTATAAACTAATAAAAACCCATTGAAGATAACCCAACTACAAAAAAGCAGAGGAAGTGGGGAGTATTATTATAAGAGGATCTCTTACATATTTCTTTAGAAAGAAAATTAGATTCAGCTGAGCCGCATTAGAGAAAGAACTGGGAGCTGGATTCTGCATCTGTGGGTGTCTACCCCATTAATTTTTCTATGAGTAGCTACTTCTCACTCCTACTTTGCTCATTATTCTGTCTCATCCTCAACTCAGTTTGCATCTTGTTTTGGTCAGGACTGGCTACCCTCCCCTAGCTTGGCATGACCTTAGTTCTCTCAAGAATGAGAATTTGATTGGTTGTAGGCCAGCCAATAGATTTTCTAACATAGAAAATATCCATCCTGGTCCAATCAGGGCTATGACATGATATAAGAATGTATGTGGTTTTGCCTGCCAGGGAAGAGGGTGGTAGAAAACAGAGCTTCTATAGATGAAAACACCCCAAAGCATGTTGACCATTGCTCTATCTTCCTCCCTTTCCACCTTAAAAATACTGGCTATTTTCTTCAAATTTCAGGGGCACAGGTACTCTTTACTCTCCTAAAGATATTTTCTTCTCATTTTACTTTCTCCAGAGAAGAAAAACTCCATTTTCCCAAGAGAAATATGTTTTAATTCTCCAAACTGAGATAACTTTAGTTTATTGACCTTCTTTTTAATAAGACATCTTTAAAAAGGTTTGAGCTGACATTCTCCCAAGAGACAGAGACTCAGGGGCTTACTTTCTTACTTATTGCTGTGCTACTTAATTTAATTATGCCATCTTGTCATTGCTACATGTAATCTCAGGGGGCTCTGGGAAATTAGGCCGTGCTGAATGCTTTACATCCAAGCATCTCATTCTCTTCTCATCAAATCATAACTCTCTTCACCCTGATGCTGGTTTATGCAAAATAACGATCCCAAGAGAGTTATGGCCACATGAGTGGAATCAAATGAAGATTTAAGTTATAATCTCATCAATTCTATTGATTTTGCCAACTAGTTCAGATAATTAGAACAGGAAGAAAGACATCTATTTTTCTCAAAGGTTTGTCTTTGACTATATGTTCATATCACAGCTTTGAATCTTCCTTTTTCTTGATGGATATATATTTTTTTCTTAAGCCACAGAGCTTATTCACTAGGCAGCTTAGCAACTGTTCAGCTTTAGCCACTCTTTTTACTGGGGAGAAAATTTTTATGGGTAAAATCATTCATTCTAGAGCATACAAGGCTAAAACTGAATTTGTCATTCTACTGTATGAGACCAAAGATTGCATAGAAAAGATCTACATACTATGCAAATGTATTTTTACTTTTTCTGCTTAGCCTTCATAAAGCTTTTCCCCCCACCCCTTAAGTAATGTGCTTGGGTTTGCGATAGGTTAATTCAATGAAAGCTCTATTTTCTTTTCTGGAGGCATTTGAAGGGGGCATTCGGAGTGGCCAAATGCTGATGTGTTATTGACACTACCTTGGAGCAGTGTAATCTGACTCATTTATCAATTTTTGCTCAGGAGGAGCTGGAGCTGAGCTAATTTACAGACTGAATTATCTCTGGCCCTCAGAGCCAGATGGCAAGTTCCTGAGAAGGTGGGGAAAATTGCTTCGAGGCATTATTGGAAAGTAATCTCCACACCTGCCGTAGCCTTGGAGCAGGTTGACAAAAACAACTTGCCACATTCCTCCCACCAACTCACAGCCCCAAACACTCCACAGCCAGAATCAAATTCAGCATGAAATGCAGAATTTATCCCCCACTTTACTTACAAGTCCCATTTGACCCAAACTCTCTCAAATACTAACTACATTTTCAAAAAGGAAAATTGGGTTAGGTATCACTTTCCATCCAGGTGCTTAAGTAAGTTTTTTTTTTTTCTTGTCGTTATGAAACAGCATGGTCAGAGACAGAGAGAATGGAGAAACTCTCATGTGTAGGTTTACGAGAGTATTATTAAAGAGAAGGAATTACTTTGCTTCAAAGGTGGAGATTTACAATACCTGTATAATGTTTCTAAAGGGGATAATGAAAGGTTTGGCCAGAGTTCTACTCGTACTTATGGGGGTTTCTACTTGCATGTGTATGTTAACACACACACACACACACACACACATGCGCGCACACAATCTATCTGTAACATTCATATTCTATATATGCTGCCTGCCTCTTGGGGTTATTAAGGGAATGATTCATTTGTTTTCTCTCTTAATAATTGTGTTTGGTTGATGGAGAAGACATGCTCTGTCTTCTACAGGAATCCATCCTAGAGAAAGGGTTAAATCATGCAATGATTCAGGTAATAGCTCATATTATTCAGGAAGTTGTCATTGTGCTAATATGTTTTGTGGTTGTGAGCCTTTCATTTTCATTAAGAAATGCTAAATATAAGCGCTTTTGGAATTATTGAAGAAGGATGGTTTACAGCAAAAGCATGCTGAGCTGGCATTTTTCACACTTCTATCTATAGCAGCTTATCGTTTTTAACACAAATACTTCTTATTATTTTCCTTTGGCCGCATTGAATGAATAATAAAATGGTGCTAGAGACATGAAAGAACATTGGCTTTAAAGCCAGCCTGACCTACAGATGATGGTTGGTTTCACCGATGAGTCACTGAATGACCTTGGGAGAATCACATAAACTCTCTAACTTCTGTTGTCTTCATCTATTGAATGAGCATAACAATGCCTAATTCCCAAAGTTTTTCTAAATAAGGGTTATATATAATTCTGTACTTAAAAAGCACCTAAGAGAGTCAGTGGTTCTATAAATGACAAAAATAAATAGTGGTCAGATTTTGCTCACCTAGTCATTATAATATGACAAATTAACTGAAGATCTCAGACAAATTGATACCTTTCCAAGCTCAACTCTAGAGAATCATCTCAAGGAGGTCTTACAACTTTTTAAAAGCCATATATAAACACTATAGGAGATTTTTGCCATATTAAATAAATAAATCCAGAAAGTCATTCATATGATATTCTTCTTGGTCTGTTAGGAGACAATAAAATGTTAAATCCAACAAGGGGATGAGGACTTCAGGCTGCTGCTTATTTTTTTTCCTTCCAAGAAGTGTAGCTCTTAATCAGAGTGCATTCTCCATTCAAAATAATCTGTGAAGACTGGCATGAAAATGCAGATTCCTAATTGAACAAAGACAATTATTTCCAGATTGAAGTACAGTGGTGAATAGCTCTGTGCTCCAATTATCGTCAGACTTTTATTTCAAATGGGAGGCTGAAATCACAGATGAGTTAGCCTTAATTGGGAGAAATGGCTGAAATTGTATTTTTAATACTCTACTGTAACAGTGTATATGTAGGTCATCTTTTTTCATGTTTACATGTTTATGTCCATTTGGGACAGCAAGCTGTAATGGTGAAAGGGACAGCCTTTTCTCAAACAAAGGTAATAGCATCCAAGAGTTAATCAGAGCCATAAAACTGGGTCACTTTTAAATAAAGAAATTGAAGAGTAGATTTTTTATTATAGCTATGTGTCAAATAATAGACATGTGAAAACTTAACTCAAAGTAGTGTTAGTTCTAGTAAGATTTTCCTTTATCTTGATTATTCCTTCATAACATAGCCACTTAAAAACTATAAAAGGGCAGTCCAACTATGAATTAGAAAAGGCTTAACAAATTAAACAAAGATTGTTGAAAAGAATACAAATACAAAGGAAATACAAAGTCTATGCTTCTCAAACAACCAGCAAGCACTAAAGGAGTGCCTGCTCTTTGGCTGAACTGGAGGTAGTGTGGGGCGGAACAGATGAGGATACAGACAGTTTGTTAATCACGATTCCTCTTCTTCTGTTCTTCATTCACTCCTGTGGGGACTCTAGGCTCAGACACATGAAGCCATGTGAATCATTCAAATTTGTGTGGAATTTCCTGGTTTTCAAAGGGATTTTTCACAAACTGTATTTCATTTGCTCTTCATCCCTTCAAACTAGATATGGTGGATACCATCACATCTTTTTACAAATGAAGAAATTGAGGCCCAGCTCCTTGCTTGGGGTGAGAGAGCAAATGAATGCAGATCTGGGATGAGGACCCAGTCTTTGAATAATGATAACTAACCCAATGAGGAACATGTCACTGTAAGAATTGTAAATGACTTTAACATCTTAGTGTGGGGACTACAGCATGTCACTGTTTATCAGGCCATATAAACAACAATAAAAACACCTCTGTTGGAAACACCTCTGTTGGCTGTCTTCTCACAGTCATTATCTTTCACAGTTAGCAATACATCTATCATTATCTTCATTTTACAGGCATGGAAAGTTGGGCACACAGCGGATAAACGACTTTTCTAAAGCCACACAAGTTAAGCACTAGAGCTAGACCCAAACCCAGACTGGCTGACTCTAGATTACACGCCTTTTTTTTTTTTTTTTATTTAATTTTACCAGGACAGTCGCAGGTTTTTACCTCCAATCCTTCTGCCACTGTTGACAGAATTTAATCATTCGTTCACCAAAATCATAGCAGTAGACGAAACGGACCAAATCCCTGCCCCTACAGAACTTACATTCTAGTGGGAGAGACAGACGATACACAAAATAAGTAAAAAGATAGTGTATGCTTGATGGTGGTAAGTACTATAGAGAAAAATAAAGCTGAAAAGATTTGCTGGGGACAGAGAAATTGCAAGTTTAGATTGGGTCATCCACAGAGGCATCACTGAAAGGTGGTGTGTGAGTAAAGACCTGAAAGAGATGAAGGTGTGAACCTGCAGATGTCTGCATTTCAGGCAGAAGGAAGAGCAAGTAGTCCTGAGCTCAGCACTTACCTGTCTTGTTACAGGAAAAACTCAAAAGCTAATGTGACTGGAGTTAGGCAGGCAAGGGGCAAAGTAATAAGGGAGGAGGTCCAAGGATAATGGGAGGGTCAACAGAACCAGGCTTCAGGCCAGTACAAGAACTTTTCTGAGTGAAATGGAAGTTTTTAGAGGGTCACGAGTGAAGGATATCATCTGACTTATGTCCAAAGAATAGCTCTAGCTCTATACTGAGAATAGATTGAACAAGGGCTTAGGAAAGAAGCCAGAAAATTAATTAAGAGGCTAATAATAATAACAACAACAACAACTAAAAATAAAATAGGCAAAAGATGATATTGGCTTCAGTTAGGGAGATGCTGAGAAATTGTCAGAAAAATGAGAAATAGGGCTGGCTCTAACTCTGTTGCTGCCTATATGCCTTAGTTGCTAGGTACTTGCAGATAACTGACAGGGAAAGAGCCCTCACAGAAAAATGCTCCTAGGAGAGGCAGACAGCCTTGGGAGCCTCTTGATCAGATCTCCCTTCAAGAAAGAACTTGCTGTGAGGAGTGGAGTTAGCTGACAGCCTCCAGCAGCAGCACTCACTGAGGCCACAATCCCCAGGCTGTTCCCAGCTGGTGACAACGCCCAGCAGAGGCAATGGAGCCAGGGCTGACAGTCTTTGCTGGGCTGAGGCTTCCTGCCCAATCCTTCTTCATCCCCTTTCCACACCTGCATTGTGGTCTGAAGGTCTTCCCACCTATTCTTGTTTCCCCCTTCCTTTAATCTCTTCATAGGCTTCCCCCTAGTACTTGGGTGGTTTTTCTCTACATGGTCATTTGGGGACCCGGGTTGTTTAGATTATTTTCATCTTAGGGATCCACTCTCCCCTAATGCTTTGTTACCACCTTTATCAGTCAACAGAGTTGGAGAAGAAAAAGAGATCATGGAAGGACATACCTACCTTTTAAAAGCTTTGGTTCAGAAATGGCGTACATCATTTCTACTTGTATTCACTAGGACTCATTCAGCTGTAAGAGAGACTGGGAAGGGTAGTCTAGCTATATGTCCAGGAAGAAAAGGAAACCTTATTGATAAACATCTAGGAGTCTCTGCAGTACTAAGTAAAGAAAAAGTGTATCTACAGGGCGGAAATGTTTAATTCTGCCAGTTGAAGCTTAGGGACCAGCTGAGAGCTGATATATAACTAAATGACATGGACAGCTGGTGATTTTAATGAGAGTTTCTATGAAATTAACAAGGTATAAATTGTATGGCCAGAGGCTGAGAAATAAGTGGGAGGTGAAGCAATAGAGGAAGCAAATGTAGTCAACCTTTCGTGATCCTTGGATATGAAGTAAAAAGCTTAGAAGTGTGGAAGTGAGGGTAGATGAAGGATTTTAACTTTTTTAATTGAAAAGACCCAAATGTGTATAAATATCAATGAGGGAGATACCAACAGGGGGAAGTTTTTTGTAATTTAGCAAAAAGAGTGAATAACACTCCTTGGTCCTATGGAACAAACAGGAAAATCAAATTACTATTTCTTAAAAATATTATGTCATATTAGAAGAATCCCTTTCACTGACCATCTGCTGGATACAAGGTACAGAGTTAGCATGGACCCTCCCAATAACTTCACAAGGAGAATATTATTAACTAGTTTTTATAGATGAGAGAACTTTGGCTCAAAGAGTTAAATACAGAATCAGTCACCAATCAGTACAGGAATCAAAATCCTGTCTAGTTATTTTAAGCAGAAAGAGATTTTATATAAGGATCTAATTACTTGGTAAATCATTGTGAAAGTTGAAGAAGAGAAATTTAGACTGGGCCTCTAGGATCGACTCCTAGAAAACTGGAGCCAAGGAAATGACTACTTTTGCCACATCCCCTGGAACTGTTGATTCAGGAACATACAATGATGGTTGTCATGGAGAAAGCAGGAGACCATCACTGCCACCACCACTTAGCACCCAGAAGCTAAACTAGACATTAGAATGTTGCTTCAAGGGGGAAAAAAAGGAAGGCCCCTAGGACTTTGCTTGCCAACAAAAAAGGCTAAAACAGAACACTATGCCTGCCTTACTTTCACACTCCAAATTTCACATGAGTGCATCTAACTGGTGAAATTTAATTTGCATACAAAAAAATGCTGCAAGAGAGTCAGAAATACAGTGTTTAGCTTTCCAACTCCTATGGTATCAGGAAGTGCATAGCATAAAGTCGAAATGAATACTGAGGGCCAGTTCACCATGAACACCATAGACGATTATCAATAACCTAGAATTAAAACAAAATCTTTCTGCTAATTTCATGCTGTTCCTAGATAAGTCTATGGTAGAATTTCCCTATTTGGAGTTGTACAACATTGTTTTGCAGGATGTTAACAGTCATGTAATAAAAATGTATTTGGGAAGACTTAGTTTATCCCAAGTAAAACATGTTTCTTCACTGCAAGACTTCTTGGAAACTTTGATATGTATGTAGTTTATCTATTGCCACAATAATGCTAAGTAACTTGCCTCATGACTTGATGGCTTAAAAACCATGTATTATTGCTCATAAATCTACCAATTGGCTAGATGGTGCATATCTTGGCTGAGTTTGCTTACATGTCTGGGAATTGGCTAGCTGTTGACTGCTCTAGCATGATCTCTGCCATGATGACATCAGTTTGATTCTATTTTATGTGTTGCATCTTCCAGCAGGATAGCTGAAAAGAAATGTAAGGAGCAAGAAGGGGAGTGGAAAAGCACTGCACATCGAGTCTGCTAACATCCTGTTATCCAAAGTCAGTCATATAGCAAAACAAAGGATGGATCGAGGTCCAAAGAATACACACCATCTTTTGATGGAAAGACCTGCAAAATTTATTGAAAAAGACATAAATGTAGGGAAAGCTGAATAATTGGAGATGTTAATGCAATCACTCTACACAATATGCTAATATGCATTATAATTCTTCAAGAGAGAGATAATACATGAAGCATTTTCAAACTTATTTGACTAAGGAATACTCTTTTATGGAGAAGCTCCTTGGGACACCAATTTTGGAAAAAACAAAATTATTGCAAAGTTAACGCACATCTGTATTTTAAGGGAAACAATAAAAACTCTTTCCCTTAAATTATTTACAGTATATTCTTTGGGATTGGAGGGTATAAGGGTATAGTGCTTGGGAACCACCCTATCTGCTACCAATAGGTAGCAGACATTCTAGGTGAAAGTCATTTCTTATAATGAAGGGTTAAATCAAAAGAGCAGAGACTATTTAGACTAGGCAATAGAATATATCCAGTGTACAGGCATGTTATGGGTTGAATTGTGTCCCCCTAGAAGAGAAATGTTGGAGTCCTAACCCCCAGTACCTCAAAATGTAACCGTATTGCGACAGGGTCTTCACAGAAGTAATCAAATAAAAATTAAGTCATTTGAGTGTTCCCTAGTCCAATACAGTGTCCATAAAAGAAAAGAAAATTTGGACCCAGCCAGATACATAGGGAGAACACCAGGTGAACATGATGATGAGCATCTATAAGCAAAGGAGAAAGGTTGGAACAGCTTCTTCTATCACTCCTTCATAAGGAGCCAACCCTGCTGACACCTCGATTTCAGGCCTCTCACCTCCAAAACTGAGACAATAAATTTTTGTTGTCTAAGCCACTCAGTTTGTAGTACTTCATATGGCAGCATTCGCAAACAAAGACAGGGCATCTGTTGGCTTTCCCTGCCTATCATCTATTCCTCCCACTGTTCTTTTGGAACACTGTCCCTCCCCTCTTCTCAGTCTATGTGATTCTTCTATATCTGATCCAATCCGTAGCTCCAGGAGTCAGCATGGCCCAGGCCTAACCAATCAGTGTGTCCCATCCTGGTACCATAGTGATTGGTCAGTGAAAACAGTTCAGAATTTTTTTTTGCTGAAATCTTTCTCAGGAGTTTGCTGTGCTGATAGGATATAGTTCTGGAGCTCGTGGAGGCTGACTTTTGCTGGCATGAGGGGACAACCTTCTTGAGAGTGAAACCAATGAAGAGAAAAGCCAATATAAGAGATGAGGAGAAAAAGAGTTCTGATAAAATGTCATTTGAGCACCTGGATACAACTGTTCCTGAAGCTGCATGCTCTTCCACATTTCCATATATGACCAACAACTTCTCTTTTATTTGGATTTACTTTAATTATGAAATGAAATACATTGAGCAAGAGATGGAACCAAAATATCCTGAGCTGTCTGTGGTCCTGAAAATCCAATTATTAAAAACATAAATAGTTTTATTATTTACTTTTATTTTAAGTAATGATGAGATATTTTTCTATAAAGACAGTATGATCCTTAAAGAATTCTGAATTCAGGCAGAGAATTTAATGTCATCTTCTTCGACTTGACTCCTAAGCAGATAAATTAATGGAGCAGATTGTTTTTCTTATTATGGCAGATAGATTTTAAATTAAAACAATGTACAACTACAAAGTGATAATAAATACAAACAGGAAAAATTTGCTTAATTAGAGCTAGACTGTATAATTTTTTGGTCTTAATTATAGTTTTCTTACAAAGAAAACATCCAACTCTTATCAAGTCTTAAATATTGTCACATAATCTTCTTGTTAGATTTTTCTTTCCAACATTTATAAACAAGAGCCTTTTCACAATTATGCCATTTCTTTCTATTATGAATACTTGAACAAATAAATACAGCTCTATGTTCTTTATGCTTTTTCTATTTTCAACACATTTTAGAGTTTGCTTTGTTGTGTTTGTTTTTTTACTGTTAAAGTTCAGGGTAAAAGAAACATTTCTGCAATGTGGATGTCCACCTTAGTCACTGAGCTTTCTGCAGTATGGCTTTTCACAGGGTGGAAGGCAGAAGTGTGCTTGTGGAGAAGGCATTATCCATTCATATTTTCAATGAGAAAAACAGATTCATAGCACTTGATATTGTGCAATAAATAAGTTGCAGGATCCAAACTTAAGCGTGCCTAACTTTATTTCTAGTATTAGCCTTCCTCAAGCAGCCTTCCTAGTAATGAATATAGCATGCTTTTGCTTACTTTGCACTTTGTGGTTTTTCTCCATCATGTTAGGGGATGTTTTCCATTGCCAGGTGTACACTGTGAAAGACTTCAACTCATGTTGCATCTTCTTTGATAAAGATAAGCTGTATGATGACCTATGGTTCAGAGCATGGGCTTTGCAGTACGACAGATCTGGTTTTAAAGCTTGGATTGGTAGACTGCTCTGAGCCTCAATTTCTTCATTTATAAAATAGAATTAATAGTACCTGCCTTGTGTGTGTGTAAAGAGCTTATCAAAGTATCTGATGCCTCATAAACTTTGATAAACGTTACCGACCTTGTATATATGTTATAAATATGTGTGTGCGTGTGTGTGTGTGTGTGTGTGTGTGTGTGTGTGTAAGATGTATAGATGGATGGATGCAAGGTTGAATGTCTAGCACATACCTTGAATTCTTAGTAAACACAAAGAAGTGATTTGGGGGCATTGTGAAAGGTATATTACGTGCAAACTTAGATATATGAGTAATATCAAATGTTAATTTAAAAAGGTATGAGTCTCCTTAGTTCTCAGTAGAAACTCAATAAATTTTTGTTTAACTTGACTTAAATGTTAGTTTGCATCCACACACTTCTCTTTACCTCATTCTACACTATCTCTCTTGGCAATTTCTTTTACTCTTGTGCTTCGACAATTATTTCTAGGTGCGTGTATAAATCCAGCTGGGTTGTTTTCCTCAGAGCTCTGGGCCTGTATATCTAACAGCCTCATAGACTTTTTATGCCCTTGAGCATGTCACAAAATGAGCTCATTATTATTCTTCCTCCCACCCCTTGCACTTATCTCCATTCCTTAACCCAGCAAATGAGACTCCAGCTGACTTACCAGAAACCCAGATTCTTCCCTAACTCTTACATCAATCTGCCCCCACCTGCTATTAATTCTACTTTCAGAATACCTCTCCCTCATCATTCTTTCTCTTTCTCCAAATTCTCCCCTGCTGATACTTCTCCAGTTAAAATCTTTACTATCTCTTTCCTCCTAACTCTCCC
>NW_011888797.1:3263256-3270531 GCF_000151845.1 Pteropus vampyrus | reverse complement strand
TTTAACTTGACTTAAATGTTAGTTTGCATCCACACACTTCTCTTTACCTCATTCTACACTATCTCTCTTGGCAATTTCTTTTACTCTTGTGCTTCGACAATTATTTCTAGGTGCGTGTATAAATCCAGCTGGGTTGTTTTCCTCAGAGCTCTGGGCCTGTATATCTAACAGCCTCATAGACTTTTTATGCCCTTGAGCATGTCACAAAATGAGCTCATTATTATTCTTCCTCCCACCCCTTGCACTTATCTCCATTCCTTAACCCAGCAAATGAGACTCCAGCTGACTTACCAGAAACCCAGATTCTTCCCTAACTCTTACATCAATCTGCCCCCACCTGCTATTAATTCTACTTTCAGAATACCTCTCCCTCATCATTCTTTCTCTTTCTCCAAATTCTCCCCTGCTGATACTTCTCCAGTTAAAATCTTTACTATCTCTTTCCTCCTAACTCTCCCTGCTCTCTCCAATTCATCCTCCACCCAAATGTCAGTTACCTTTTTCACGTAAGACCTTATTTGTTCACACTCCTCTGACGGCCCTTTCTCCAGGATAGATTCTAATCTCTTTAGTTTGCTTTGGCGTTTCAAAGGGTTAAAAAATAGTATCCCTGTTCTCTATTAGCTTGACAAAAACCAAAGCCAGAGATCAAACTGTCAGCTTTATTAATGAAAATAAAGTCAAAGAACCGGGTTTGGTTTGGGAAAACAATAGCTTCCTAATCTTACACTCCAGAATTAGACTGCCTAACAGCTGGACACCCACAGATAGGTCTCACCTTGTAAGGACAGATTTCTTTTACAGCATGGTCAAGAAAAGATCAGAAAGGATGCTTTGTACAGAATAAAAGAAAGATGGAGCTGAACTCCCCAGGAGCAAGTAAGTGGGCAGAGAAGCCAAGGGAGTAATGCTAATAGAGGTCCCCATGCAGGGAAACATGAAGCCAGTGAAAAGAAGGTTCCTGCTTGTCACCCTGTCTTCAAGAGTAGACATATCATCAAAGTCTTTTACTTTGTTGTCACTAATTATTTCTCCAGCACCTACTTTCCCAGCCCTCATCTTTCTGACTTCCATACGCTGAAGCTTGTCTCTGCCAGGAAGGCTCCCTAAGTCTCTGCCAAATAAAATTTTCTCTGCTACTCTACTGTTCAAGTCATGGCTATCTCCTCTTGAAGTCTCCTTCACCTCACTCTGGGGCTCCCATTGTACATTGCACAAACAGGCCTGTCTGGAAGACTGAAAGCTTTTTGAGGACAGGACCTATACTTTGGTCTTTAAATTCCCAGGACCTAGAATAGTGCTTGGTGCACAGAGTAGCCTCTAATAAATATATGATGATTATATGAATGCATACTGGATCTCCATTATTTTGTCTCTGCAACATCCCATTCTCTCTTCTTAGAGAAACAGCACCTTGATATTCCTTTGGAGTGCTAACAACTTTCTCCCCTGCCCCATATAGGACTGAAACAAGATCCAATTTGAATCTTGAGCAGAGAGTCACAAAAATCAAGAACAGCATTTATTAATTTTGATAATGATGCCCAAATGCACTTAGTTGTTAATGAATGATGAATATTTCTTGAAGGAAAGAAGTGAGACAAAGAGAAGGAAGTATAGAAAGGAAAGAAAGAAAGGAGGGAGGGAGGGAGAGTAGGAGGGAAGGAGGGAGAGAGGGAGAGATGAAGCAGTTTAGGATAACACTTAGGTCAGGACCCCAGGAATGGACAGAAAGAATCAGCCTAGTAAGCTACAGACAGGTAGCTGGGATCTGCACGCCTCATACCTTCTCTAGTAAAAAGCTCTATTCAAATGGCTGATTCCTCGCCTGGACTATTTTGGTACATCTATTATTGGCTCCCATTTAGTGTCTGTTTATTTAAATCTGCTTTCCACTGGAACATAATTCTCTTGATTATCGGTTGATGCTGAGACACAGTAGGGACACAGATAATTGTCACTGTGCACATTCTGCAGGAAATATAAAATTATTATCTTTAGAGCCATTGAGTAGGGTATTTGAGCATGGTTGATATGAAGCACAGGCACATGGAATTTCTAGAGTGCTAATTTGTTGGCTCCTTTGCCATCCTTCAGGGCTGTCATCTGAGCCTCCCCCGAGGACTCATGCAGACACCCAGCTCCCAGCATCCTAACGTTTACTCATCTGTGAGGAGAATCCAATCTCCACTCACTCCAAAGCTTAGGCCTTTCTCTATGTTATCAGGGACCAAGAGGCTGCAGGGATAGATCTGGGTGCTATCTCAGGTTCCACTGCCTTTGGGGGGTTTGCCTGAACCAGGGTACAACATCTGAGCTGAGGAGGCAGCTGCACAGCCCAAATAGAGAGCAGCCTGAAGGCATGTGGTTAGAGCAAGGACTGATTGGGGTGGAGGTCTGTCCACTTTCCATACCTCCACTCCTCACTCACCGCCCCTTTCCCTCACCCACTCCACACCTCACCCCTGCTCCTCACCTGCTCCCATCCCCACCCCCCACCTCTTCTGCGCCAGACCCAGACCGGGTGCACCTACCTCCAGCCCTCAGCTTTCCCCTCCAAGTGAGCTGCCTCTTCATTTACAAGCAGCATCACTAATTGCTTTTTAGGGTCCCTTCTCTGCTCTCTGTTCAAAATTCACGGGGCGTTCCCCAGCCCCTTTTATGCTACTTTTCTGAACCTTTTCAGCCTCTTTTACAAACTTAGCACTTTCTGTGCCTCTTTTAGTCTTTGCAAGAAGAAAGAGACTTGAGAGGATTTTTTTTTTTTTTTTTTTGGCAGTAAAGCTCCTTCTCCCCGTACCTCCTCCCCCGCCCTCTCCCCAGCCCCTGTCTCTACCCCCCCACCAAAAGCACACGCATTGACCCTCCTCCCACTGAATGGGGCTTTGTGCAGAGAATTTCCGGAACATAGCCCAGTGCCCAGGCCTCTGTGTGAGGAGAGGAGGGGCCCAGCCGGGCAAGGAGACCCTTAAGCCCACCCCATTACCACGGTCACTGTTTGCCCTGGATTCTCTAAAAGGCCTATTGTTGCTGGTTGCCAGGTATTCCTTAGCAACACTTAAGCCAAGCTGCCTACCCTATTTAGGCCCAAAACTTTTCAATGGCCTCCAAAACCCATGCTTGTCAGTGCTGCAGACCGCTCCTCAAACAGCCTCAGAGGGGAGGGAGAAGCTAAACCATCCCCCCAGCGTCTCTGCCTTTCAAATATCTGTGTTTGAGGCTGCTTGGGGGCTTCTTGTCATTTGCCTAAGATCAGCAAGCCAAACAATTGCAATTAAAATTTCTCTCTCCCCAACCCTGGCATCTCTTTCTCTTCACCCACCCCCACCCCAGTTGCAGACCTCCCTCTAACTTAATATTCAGCTGGGACTGGGTTTCATCATATTCTGCAAGGGCCTCCTGACTTTCCTTCTCAACCATTTCAAAGGAAATTGCTTTATTATTTTAGGGAAGTTTTGATGCACTTGCATGCAGGGTGTTATGCTTCTCCCCATCTCTGGTGAAAAGGAAAATAATAGAATCATAGAGTCTGTGTTCTAGAAGGAATCTTAATGATGGTCCCCAGATGAGGATCTGGAGGTCCAGATCTGAAAATGGGTTTGCTCATGTCACAGGTTTATTTAATAACAGATGGGGCTTCAGAGCCCAAGGCCCCTGGCCCCCAATCCTGTGCTTTTCCCCACTACACAATCCCAGAGTAACATGAGAGGCACATTGGCAGAGAAAGAAAAACACAGTGTGTGCATCTCAAAAATTGAAAGTGGAAAGAGGGCTGATTCTGATTTCAAAGAAATATGGTCTCCTGGCCCTGAGTTCTTTCCACTCCTTTCTTTCCCGAGAAACAGAAATTTGCCCCAGCTCAGTGAAGAGCATCCTTGAAGACATAGGCGTTTTTTAATTGCTACCTTATTTTCCTCGCTGTAAAGATTACAGGCATCTCTCCCAGGTCCTGAATTAGATGAGACTCAGCATTATAGAACTATTCCGCTTCTTCACGTCCACCAACTATAATTGGACATCACCTTGATGTTTTCCAGATATTTTAAACTCAGTACATCTTCCCCCAACTTGCTCCTCTACCTGTGCACTCTCTCATGTTATAGCATCACCAGCTATCTGAAAGAGGCTCATTCAGAAAACTTAGAGCATCCTTTGGTTCTTCCTTTATTCTGTCTTTTCTATAAAATATTGCTCTCTCATGTTCTCTGTGTTACCTATCACTCCAACTACCTTCATTCAGATCTCTGCAAAGTGGATCATTCTGATAGCCTCTTAACCGCCTCCCTGCCTCCAGTCTCTACCCCATGAGTCATATTCAACAATACCAACAAGATTATCTCTGAAAACTGAGCATATCATTCTGCTACTTGAAAACATGATTTGGCTACATCAGATAGGGCCAGCACGCTTACAAAATAAAACCTGAACTCCGCATATTCAAATATTTTTGGCATCTCACTCTACCCTGTTTAGTCTCATCCTTTATCACCTCATCCCCAGCAAATGCACATGCACACACACACACACACATACACACAGACAGTATAATCATATAGGCTATTCACAATTCTCCGACCCAAAAGCTTCTATATTTTTGCACATGCAGTTTTCTGTACCTTGCTTGCCTTTTACCACCACACTTCTTTGCCAGCAAACCTCTTTTACTATTTCATTGCCAATGCTCCTAGGAAGGCTTCCCCAACCCCTCCATGTTTGCAGCCAAAACGAAGGATTCATTTTATGATCCCGCACCATTTAGTTCATGCTTTGTTATGATATTTATCACATTGTATCGTGGCCTTTCATTTGCACATCCGTGTTTTCCCCAATAAAAGGTGACCTCCCCGATAACAAAGACCATGTCTCATTTCATTTCTCTAGTCTAACACTTGAATCCCAATTTGCTGCATTACCTGGACCTGCTCCTGTGACAGGCTGCAAAACGGACCAGCGATGTGCTTGTTAGGAAACGTAAGTTTCCTATCTGGAAGGCAAGAGAGGATATAATTTAGAGATAGTGGAATAAAATTCAGCCTATCTGCATAACAATAGACTTCCTGGCTCCATGGCTAGAGGTGCCTTGCAAGTTATAAGACTACCAGGTGAACATTTGATTTCTCCTTAGGGGTTAGAGGTTTACTGACACTGAGAATTCATGTTTGTTTTTCAGAGATATGTTTTTGCACTTAATGAAATAGGTTAATGTATTTTAACCTGCAAAATATTAAAGAGAATAAATAGATCTGACTAATTTTCACCAATGGGGAGATCTCAAAGGAGGCTATACCTGGAAGGTTTCTGCAATTTTCTATACAACTTGGAGCCCCAAACCTTAGCCCAGCCTCTGTGATGGAATCCAGGGTGTAGAAGGTCATCAATATATGTTCTGAAAAGCCCCCATCTCCCCTATACCTCATCTAGAGTGAGCTGGAGACAGAATGATGCCAAATTGGAGGGAAGCACTATAGAAGGTGGAGATGTCAGAGAATAACATTCCTCCTGGACAGCGGAGGGTAGAAGTTCACATTAGGGAGGTTAGAGAAAGTAGGTTCTTTGGGAGAGAATGAAAACCGACTAGGATAGCCAAATTAAAAACTTGAAAAGTGTCCCCTTTTTAAATGGCTCTAATGACTGTGCCTAGCACTTAGTAAATGTCAAATATAGTTCTTGAATTTAAAAAGTGTAGGATTTAGTGTTTTATATGCTTTCTTTTGGACTCTTGAAGTCATAATTATCATACAGCTTTTAGATTTTTCCCTTCCAACATTATAATTTTCTCTAATTACTCATCAACTCTTCATTAAGGGAAGCCATAAGCACTCCTGCAGCTTTGTATGGAGCAGAGCTGTGAGGCTAAAGGCGCAGGACAGTTAGAGAGGAGAGTGGTCCATCCTCATCCATTCTTCTGGTGTCCTGCAGTAAATCAAGCAGTGACCGAGGGTGGAAGGCGAGTGACAGAGAGTATAGGACTGAGAAGCAGATTCCAAAGCTCAGTTCCAGGAAAACATCAGAGAGAAATCACTTTTCCAACTGCATACTCAAGGAAGAAAGCCCTAGAAAGGTGGGTTGGGGAAGTGGGAGGTGAAATACAATGGGGCATTGGAGTTAGCTGGTACTGACTTATGAGCCAATTGTTGAATTTTCCTGAATGTTGTGAGTCAGTTTTTAAATATAGCCATTTATTGAAAATTAAACTAATTTACAACAAAATAAATTACATTAAAAGCGAAGGGAATAATGTCCAAAACTCATTACTTCCTATTTTATTACATCTTATTGTTATCTATGCTCTTGAGGTTATTTACATTTATTGCATCAGCAACTATATCATGGAAATATTGTATAATGGTGTGTTGTTATTCATCTCATCTCAGCTCTGTGTTCAGGGAGGTGATGTCTATTGTTTGAAATGTAGTATGGTAGGAGGACTTTCACTCAGATAATGGCATATACTACAAATCAGGGTGCCTTTTTCCCTCCAACAGAGCCAGTTGTTAAATATCTTCCAGCATATCACTAGCGAATTCTGACTCCAGGGCTAAAGAAATATTTACTGGAATGCTTACTACGCATGAAATGAAGGGACTCTCCTGTTAAGATACTAGAACATACTTTAGGTAAACTATGACATTTAATATTCTCATAATGATTCAATAATATTATCTCCACTATGTTGTACCCTTAAACTAAGATAATATTAGATGTCAACTGTAATTGAAAAATAAAAAAATTATAAATGATTTCCATTTGTATAAACAAGGCAACAGGGTGGATCCTTATGGTAATGCGATTGGTCAATATCTTGACTGTGGTGATAGATACAAAAACCTAGATGTGGTAAGATTACATAGAATTAAATACACACACAATTGAGTATAAGAATAACCTTACTTGCAAATGAATAAGCACACTGAATAAGATTAGTGGATTGGGTCAACGTCAATATCCGGTTGTGATATTATACCATAGTTTTACAAAATGTTACTGTTGGGAGAAAATGCGTAGAGTGTACAAGGGACCTCTCTGAATTATATTTACAACTTCATGTGAATCTCCCATTATCTCAGTAAAAATTCCAATTAAAAATAAGATGAGATCATACACCTTCCATACAATCCAACCATTCTACTCTTAGGTATTTGCCCAGAGAAATTAAAGAACTTGTCTTAAAAAGACTTTTACATTAACATTTATATAGGCTTTATTTGTAATAGTCAAAATCTGTTAACAACTCAAATGTCCACCAACGGGTTAATTGGATAAACAAATTGTGTT
>NW_011888797.1:3254747-3263206 GCF_000151845.1 Pteropus vampyrus | reverse complement strand
ATGAGCCAATTGTTGAATTTTCCTGAATGTTGTGAGTCAGTTTTTAAATATAGCCATTTATTGAAAATTAAACTAATTTACAACAAAATAAATTACATTAAAAGCGAAGGGAATAATGTCCAAAACTCATTACTTCCTATTTTATTACATCTTATTGTTATCTATGCTCTTGAGGTTATTTACATTTATTGTATCAGCAACTATATCATGGAAATATTGTATAATGGTGTGTTGTTATTCATCTCATCTCAGCTCTGTGTTCAGGGAGGTGATGTCTATTGTTTGAAATGTAGTGTGGTAGGAGGACTTTCACTCAGATAATGGCATATACTACAAATCAGGGTGCCTTTTTCCCTCCAACAGAGCCAGTTGTTAAATATCTTCCAGCATATCACTAGCGAATTCTGACTCCAGGGCTAAAGAAATATTTACTGGAATGCTTACTACGCATGAAATGAAGGGACTCTCCTGTTAAGATACTAGAACATACTTTAGGTAAACTATGACATTTAATATTCTCATAATGATTCAATAATATTATCTCCACTATGTTGTACCCTTAAACTAAGATAATATTAGATGTCAACTGTAATTGAAAAATAAAAAAATTATAAATGATTTCCATTTGTATAAACAAGGCAACAGGGTGGATCCTTATGGTAATGCGATTGGTCAATATCTTGACTGTGGTGATAGATACAAAAACCTAGATGTGGTAAGATTACATAGAATTAAATACACACACAATTGAGTATAAGAATAACCTTACTTGCAAATGAATAAGCACACTGAATAAGATTAGTGGATTGGGTCAACGTCAATATCCGGTTGTGATATTATACCATAGTTTTACAAAATGTTACTGTTGGGAGAAAATGCATAGAGTGTACAAGGGACCTCTCTGAATTATATTTACAACTTCATGTGAATCTCCCATTATCTCAGTAAAAATTCCAATTAAAAATAAGATGAGATCATACACCTTCCATACAATCCAACCATTCTACTCTTAGGTATTTGCCCAGAGAAATTAAAGAACTTGTCTTAAAAAGACTTTTACATTAACATTTATATAGGCTTTATTTGTAATAGTCAAAATCTGTTAACAACTCAAATGTCCACCAACGGGTTAATTGGATAAACAAATTGTGTTTCGTCCATTCAAAGAAATACTACTCATAATTAAAAAGGAATGAACTATTGATAGACACAGCAACATGAATGAATCTCAAAATAATTATACTGAGTGAAAGAATCAAAACGAACAAAATGATTATATACTATATGTTTCCATTTTAATAAAATTCTGGAAAAAATGCAAAGTAGTCTACGGTGACAGAGAACCGATCAGTTGTGGCCTGGGGATGGAAGGGAGGTTGAAGAGAAGAAAGGAGAAATTACAGAAAAGCACATTTATCATCTTAACTGTGACGATGGTTCATGGCTGCATATATATGTATAAAGCTTATCACATTATACACATTTAACACATGTAATTTATAGTATGTCAATTATTCCTCCATAAAGCTGTTAAAAAAGGATGCTTTAGGAAAAAGAAAAGTGAGAAAGGGATTATTATTTCCATTAGCCTAATAACTAAGGCTCAAAGAGGTTGTTTCCCCAAAGTCCCAGAGCTAATAAATATTGGATCCAGGATTTCAGACCAAGTCTGTCTTATCCCCAAACCTGTATTATTTCCATTACACCTTACTGCATGGCAAGATGAATATGTTTGCAATTACCATAATGATGCTGTGTAATGAACCATCCCCAAACCAAAGATATGTTTTTGCTCATTCATCTGCAGCTCAGCTAAAGGTCTGCTGATCTAGGTTTAGGTTCAGTTGGGCTTGGTTCCTAGGTACAGATTACATGCAGGTGTGTTCCATGAAACTGTTAATGAATGCCCTGAAACCAGTAGGCTACCAAGAGCATGTTATTCTCTTGCCAATGTCAGAGGTGCACCTGAGCAAAGCCCAAACGCATAAGTATAATTCAAGTCTCCGCTTCCATCACATCTGCAAATATCCCACTGGCTGAAGCAAGTTACAAGGCTGATCCCAAACTCAAGGGGCAGTGAAGTATACTCAGCCTCTAGTGGGAGGAACTGGAAAGTCACTTGGCAAGAGTAGTAAATACAAAAGGGAATAAAGAAATGGGAACAATAACCCAACAATTTCCAGATAAAAGGAAGAGAAAATGAAGATCTTTTCGGAATAGATAATATTTGTGAAATTGGAGAAGATAAAGGAGGACTACTCTGTGAGACAGGCTCAGGTAACCTCAGGTGATGGGAGGCTACAGATGGAAAGGTGAAAGCACAGGAAGCAGAATCAACAGCCACATAGCCAGACCTTAGAGAACAGGATAGCACTTCTTTGGCTCTGCCACCATTCAGGCCCCTATATTTTAGTAAAGAAGCCTAATTTCTGTCAAAAAAAAAAAAAAAAAAAGAGGATTTCCTACAACTCTCTAACCACAAGCAGGTCCAGATGAGGCCTTCAGTCTATCTCAGTGATATTAACTCTTGGGTGGAATGAAGTTGGAGTTGAACTTGACTCATTGCAGAGGCAAAACTGGGGAGGGCTTTGCTTCCTCGATTTCCAGAGGCACCTGTTTCTGCAGTTAACTTCTTAATTCTCAGAGCCTTCCTATTTCCAATACACTTCTTTTATTTTCTCAAGTTACCAGAGCACACTTTTATTATCTGCTATCTCAGAGCAAAATAATAAAAAATAATAAAGTCCGCATTACTCTCGGGATGCTTCAAAATCCCAGCCGTCTGGACCAAGTCTCTGGTGACTCAAGAGTCACATTATTAGCAGCCCTTTCAGAGGATCCTACTCCTACCTTCTTCATACTCGGGACTCATTCCCTTTTTGTCTGCTGCTTCTACTCCACTTCTCTCTGGATAGGCTTTCCTTCTGCCTCTTACTTTCTGCCTCTAGTGGCTTCTATTTACGGCTTTTCCTCACCTGATGCTACTTCATTGTCCATATTTTTAGGGGGTCTCCAGCTCAATTTCTTCAAGGAGAAGAGTCGTTTAAGTGCTGTGGTCACTATACGTCATAGAGCTTCCTTGCTGGCCAGAAAATCTTAAGCTGTACTCCTTCTCAGACCGCCTGCAGATAACTTCCTTTGGGGCAGCATTGATCTCTGGTCTAAACAGCTGTAAGTCAAATTTCTATGGATAGAAAACATCAAGATATATGCACAGAGTGACTTTCCTCAGAAAGGGCTGTAAGTACGCTCCACATGTATGTAGCAGCCTCTGAGCGAGAAAGAAATAAGGATGCGATATAGAGAAGGGAAGGGAAGGGAAGGGAAGGGAAGCTAAAAGGCTAAATTTACAAATGAGGAATCTCCAAGGGTTTCAGCAGAGGGAGCCAGGCAGATGGTTTCAAGACTGATTAGATTACCTTGGTGAGTACCTTGACAGACATTCGTCTTAACCTGAGTTACTCAAGCTGAAACAGATCTAGAGAAGCCAGCCATGTGATAACTCAGAACAACCACAGACTGATGCAGGCTGTACAGGTCATGGAGTGTGTGAACAAGGATGAGCTAATGAGGGACTTGTCAGAGACCCTGAGCCCTCACAGAGACTAAAATGGGCTGACGGCCCTCCTCCCACTCCAGCTGTGGAGCATTCAGGAAGTCTGTGGCAGGCGCTTTTGTCCTCCTGTGAGGCAAATCTCCAGCCAAGAGAGTAGCGCTGCCTTTTAGAGTTATGCAGAAGTTAGAGTTGATGATCAAATGTGGGTGATTTTCAGTTAGGGGGAAAAAAAAACCACACACACACACAGAGAAATTGCCCTGGCTTCTAAAAGCACATGATTCCATCAAATCCAAACTAAAATGCAAGTTTAATAACTGGCATTATTTAAAACTTTGCACTTTAGAAAATGCTTTTAAATACCTAACTACGGATCGTCTTTGAAGGCTTACTATGGCCAGATACTGAGCTAAGTGTGTTAAATATATAATCCTACTTAATCTTTTCAATAAACCTTTAAAGTAGGGGGTATTATCTCCTTTTTACAGATAAAGAAATTAAGGCTTAGAAAGCTTATGGAACATGCCCAGAGTCACATAGAGCCAAGACTCCAATTTAAGGCTGTTTAAACCCAAAACTCATCTCTTAGCACTACCTTCTACTTCATCTTTCTAGATGCCCATAAAACCCCATAAGGATGAGTTAAAATAGCTCTATTTTAAAGAGGAGAGATCTCAGCAAAATTAAGAGATTAAGAGACATACTCCAGGTCACACTACTCAGTAGAAAATGGACTAGTACTAGAACCCAGACCTTCTGACATCAAAGATGATGCACCAGGGTACAGTAAAAAGATAATGCCTTTGAAATCACACAAACTTGCATACAAATGTCTATTGCAGAATGTATATACCATGTGACTTAGGCAAATTTCTAAATATCTCTGAGTTATAAAATGGAATTTTTACACCTACACAAAGGAGAAATGGTAAGGGTTCAATGAGTTAACTTACCTACCATCCTTCTTACCTTCCAATCCTTCTTCCTCTCCGATGTCTCTGCTCGTTCCGCCAAGCCAGACAAAACGGCACACTCCCAGCTCAAACCCACAAATATACACATAAAGAGAAGAGGCTCAATTTACCAGTGGATAGTGTTCTAAAGACTCTTTTAGCAGGAATTATTTAAAACCCTGAATGAATTTCCAGTACAAGTAATTCACTAATGTGTTTGTTGTGGGTTGAATTATATCTCCCCCAAAAACATATGTTGAAATTCTAATCCTTGGAACCTATGAAGATGAACTTATTTGGAAAAGACTTTTCGAAGATATAATCAAGATGAGGTATTACTGGATGAGAATGGATCCTTATAAGATGAGAGACATTTGGACACAGATGCACAGAAAAGAGAACACTGTAGGATGACAGAGACAGGCATTGGAGTAATGCATCTGTAAGCCAAGGAATGGCAAGGATCGCTGGCAATCACCAGAAGCTAGGAAGAAAGACATGGACCAGGTTCCCTCTCAGAGCCTCCAGAAGAAACTCACCCTGCCAACACCTTGATTTCAGACTCTAGTCTCCAGAACGGTGAGACAACAAATTTCTGTAGTCTTAAACCACTCCGCGTATGGTATTTTGTTACAGAAGTTCTAGGAAACTAATACAGTGGTTAAGTGGAGTGTCAGCTTTTGCTGCCTACGAAATAAAACCAGCACGAAGTTTTGTGGCTTAAAACAACAGCTGTTTATTTAGCTAATGATTAAGATGGTCAGCTGGACTCAGCTGAGCAATTCTTCTGATCCTGGCTGGGCTCATTCATGCATCTGCTATCAGCTGCTTGAGTCAGCCAAAGGGTAACTGATTTCCGGAGGCCACGGCTGCAATGGCTGATCTCTGTACCACTGGTTTCTTATCCTCCAGCAAGCTTGCCTGGCCTGCTTCTGGTGGCAGTATGGCAGGGTTCCAGAGACACACAGAGAAGAAACACACAAAGCCTTTAGAGATCTAGGTTTGGAATTGACACATCACTACTGCCATATTTTTTTTGGCCAAAGAAGTCACAGGGCCAGTCCAAATTCAAACTGGAGAAATAAAACCCCATCCCTTAATGGGAAGATCTACAGTCATGTAGCAACGAGGCTTGGGTACAGAGAGGGGAATAATGGTGGCTATTTTCACCAACAATTCACCTCAAGAGTACAGAAAGTCACTCTCCTTGCTCAGGATGGATCTCCAGTGGGTTCTGTTCAGTCCCTCTGCCCCCAACAAGTGACAAAACAAAGGGCTTTTCCTTTGTTCCCATTAAAGCTCTTTTGGGTCTCCGTGGCCCACCCTCCTTCTCTTGGGTTTACAAGTGCCCTGGGATATTTAGGGAGAAAGCTGTTTTAAGGGTGTGTCAGAATGAAGCAATATCTTTAGGTCCACCTCTCCACTACCTCTCACTCCTGTACAAGACAAGGTGCTGCGGCTATAGAAAGTTCTGGTCACACGCCGGCCATAAAATTGATCATCTCTCATTGTCTTGGGACACCAAGGATAGGGAATAATGCTCACTCAAGTGAGGGCTTGGCAGCCCACAGGTGATACAATTTCTGGGTTCTCCAAAGAGGGCCCTTCATCCCTAATTCCTAAATGCATAGTCTCAGGCTCTACTGACCTCTTCAATCTTTCTCCTAAACATCTCATTTTACTCAGAATTCCCACCATTATTGAATATACAGGTAATGGAAATTAGTCAGTTGGGTCAGGTAGGGGCTGTGGTTCACTGGGGATCCTGTCCCTTTGGAAAGGAACTGGCATGACCAGCTCCAACTAACTGCCACCATGTGGGAGAGTAGGCCCTTGTTCTCAGACTTTCCGAGTTTTTTAAAAAAGCCAATAATTTGAATTTTTATGTGAAATCCAGGAATTTTTAAATATGGGCAATTAAATTTTTGAGCATGTATTAATATAAAATTTTAAAAGGTATCAATTGGAACATATCTTTAGGCTAGATTTGGCTTGAAGGGTTACCAGAATGTGAAATTTGGGAGAAGAAGGAATATTCCTTTATTTGTTTCCAGTTCTCTTTTGTACTCATTCCCTCCCCTGAGGCAATGAGTACAAAACTATCTTCTTGACGTAAGTCCTGGGGGAGAATGAAAGACAGAGGACGTTGGAAAAGTGTGGACCGCAAAGCCAAATACTATATTATTATTAGTGGTACAGCCTAGTGTGAAGTCTGCCTGCCTGGGTTTATGACATGGCCCGGCCATATTTAAGTCCCGGGATCTGGCAAGTAGATTGACCCCTTGTTAATCAAATTGTGGTCCAGAGACCAGTCAAATCAGCACTATCTGGGAGCTTCTTAAAATCCAGAATCTCAAGCGCCACCTGAGGTTTACTGAATCAGAACCCACATTTTAACAAAATCCTCAATTCTTATGAACATTAAAGTTTGAGAAGTACTAAATTAACACATTTAAGTCTCAGGTTCCTGTCCATAAAATGGAGATAATAATAATAGCCTCATAAGTTGTATAAAGGTTACATGAGTTGCGACTACAAAACACTTAGCACAATGCCTTGCACACACCAAGAACTCAATCATCTTAAACAAACAAGGCTTGTATTTTTAGACCTACGTAAAAAGCACTATGCAAACTATAAAAAGAATCATATGTGAGAACCTCATATCCCCTCCATTACCAATATTTCTGTGAACAATAATTTCTGAATTCTGGCTGAACACAGAGATACACCTCTTTCCTCCCCTCTCTCTTTGTGGCAGCCACAGGTCCCCTCAGAAAGGACAGATCAGGTTAGCTCCTTGAGTAGGACTGCGTGGGTGAGACTTCAGCAAATCACGTGCACTGACGTATGCCAATGGCTACATCCTGGGCACATAAGGCGTGCTCCATAAATGGCATCTTTTATATCACATCATTAATTTATCATATGTCCACTCTCGAAGCTTCCTATAAAGAAATCAGTGAATCATATCCAGCCTTATTCTGGGCTTTCTGAGTCAAAGAATCCAGACTCTAAAAAGGTACTTTTTCCCTAGAACATCAATTACAGATATTGGGGAGGAAGGAAGGAAGGAGAGGGAATGAGGGAGAAGGAGGTGGTTTCTTGCGTATTTGTTGCTACATTTTATAACATGTGCATCTGTCTTCTTATGTAAATAAAACATGCTTTCCTACAGGAAATATAAAAATAAAAGATATTTAAAACCATTTGAAATCCTCCTACCCAAAACCTATATCGTGCTGTTTCATTTCTCTCATATTCTTTCTAAGTGGGTATATATATATTTTATTTACACTATTGAGTTTGTGTGCATACTGAATATGCAGTTTATATATTCTGTTTTAAAATTTTTACTTAACATGTTATTGTGATCATTTTCATCTTAGTGAACAGACTTCATAAAAACACTTTTTTTTTACTTTTGAACATTTAGTTATTTATTTATTTATTTAAAATTTTCAGAAAGTTGGACATTTATACAATCCATGAAGTGATCCCCCCGATTACTCTAGGACCCATCTGGCACTGCACGCCATCATTACAATGATATTGACTATATTATGTGATATTCTAAATCCCTGTGACTGTTTTTCAGCTACTAATTTGTACTTCATCCTTTCACCTTTTCCACCCAGCCTCTCAGTCCCCCTCCCATCCGGGACAGAAAAACATTTTTTAATAAAGATGCTAATAGTTCCCATTATGGCTCTACCGTCCTATTATTCTTCCATTGTTGGTCATTTTGGTTATTCCCAAGATTTTTCTATTACAAATAGTACTTCAATTATAGATAAAGCTTTGGCTGTATCTCTAATTGTTTCTTTGTGATTGTTTTCCTGAATATTAATCCCAATGAATGGCATTTCTAGTTTAAAGGATATGAGCTTGTCAACATTCTTTGTAAGTGTTGTGAAATTCCTTCCCAAAAGGCCACATCCATTTGGATT
>NW_011888797.1:3239548-3254697 GCF_000151845.1 Pteropus vampyrus | reverse complement strand
TTCTGTGAACAATAATTTCTGAATTCTGGCTGAACACAGAGATACACCTCTTTCCTCCCCTCTCTCTTTGTGGCAGCCACAGGTCCCCTCAGAAAGGACAGATCAGGTTAGCTCCTTGAGTAGGACTGCGTGGGTGAGACTTCAGCAAATCACGTGCACTGACGTATGCCAATGGCTACATCCTGCAGGGCACATAAGGCGTGCTCCATAAATGGCATCTTTTATATCACATCATTAATTTATCATATGTCCACTCTCGAAGCTTCCTATAAAGAAATCAGTGAATCATATCCAGCCTTATTCTGGGCTTTCTGAGTCAAAGAATCCAGACTCTAAAAAGGTACTTTTGCCCTAGAACATCAATTACAGATATTGGGGAGGAAGGAAGGAAGGAGAGGGAATGAGGGAGAAGGAGGTGGTTTCTTGCGTATTTGTTGCTACATTTTATAACATGTGCATCTGTCTTCTTATGTAAATAAAACATGCTTTCCTACAGGAAATATAAAAATAAAAGATATTTAAAACCATTTGAAATCCTCCTACCCAAAACCTATATCGTGCTGTTTCATTTCTCTCATATTCTTTCTAAGTGGGTATATATATATTTTATTTACACTATTGAGTTTGTGTGCATACTGAATATGCAGTTTATATATTCTGTTTTAAAATTTTTACTTAACATGTTATTGTGATCATTTTCATCTTAGTGAACAGACTTCATAAAAACACTTTTTTTTTACTTTTGAACATTTAGTTATTTATTTATTTATTTAAAATTTTCAGAAAGTTGGACATTTATACAATCCATGAAGTGATCCCCCCGATTACTCTAGGACCCATCTGGCACTGCACGCCATCATTACAATGATATTGACTATATTATGTGATATTCTAAATCCCTGTGACTGTTTTTCAGCTACTAATTTGTACTTCATCCTTTCACCTTTTCCACCCAGCCTCTCAGTCCCCCTCCCATCCGGGACAGAAAAACATTTTTTAATAAAGATGCTAATAGTTCCCATTATGGCTCTACCGTCCTATTATTCTTCCATTGTTGGTCATTTTGGTTATTCCCAAGATTTTTCTATTACAAATAGTACTTCAATTATAGATAAAGCTTTGGCTGTATCTCTAATTGTTTCTTTGTGATTGTTTTCCTGAATATTAATCCCAATGAATGGCATTTCTAGTTTAAAGGATATGAGCTTGTCAACATTCTTTGTAAGTGTTGTGAAATTCCTTCCCAAAAGGCCACATCCATTTGGATTTCCACCCGTCATTGTGAAATATGTATTTCTATGACCTAATTTGAGTATGACCAGTTCTTTTAAACTTTTAAAACAATGTTAATTTAAGTATAGTTGGCCCATAATATTGTCTTAGTTTCAGGTGTGCAACATAGCGATTCAACATTTATATACCTTACAATGCGATCACCACGATTCGTCTATTAACCATCTATCGCTGTGGAAACTTATTATGATATTATTGACTATATTCCCTATGTTGTATACCACATCCCCACAGCTTATTTATTTTATAACAAAGTTATAAAATAACTTATTGCCTCTTAGTCCTCTTCACCCTTTTCATCCATCCCTCTGCCCACCTGTCCTTTGGCAACCATCACTTTGTTCTCTGTATCTGTGAGTCTGTTTCTGTTTTGTTTTGTCTGTTCATTAGTTTTGGTTTTTTCAGATTTCACACGCAAGTGAAATCATACCATTTTTCTCTTTCTCTGACTTATGTCACTTAGCATAAAACCCTCTAGGACCATCCGTGTGTTGTAAATGACAAAATTTCATTTTTTTTACTGTTGATTAACATTCCTTTGTATGCATTTAACATACTTAAGTGCCTCATTAAAATTTTTATTTTATTAATCCTTGATGAGTTAAATATTTTTCTAATTTTTATATATTGTCATAGTTTTATCAATTATCTGTTTGTATCTTTTACTTATTTTCTATTATAAATTTTTGGTATATTCCATTGATTTATAAAAACTCTTTTCTTATTGAAAGTACTAAATATTTGTAATACATGTTGCAAATATTTTTCCAGTTTGTCCTTCACATTTTAATTTTATTATAACAATTTAATGTACTAAATTTTAAATTGTCTTTACAGTCTAACGTATTTTTTCTCTTGTGTGGTTTCTTCTACTGTTTTTATGCTTAAAGATGTTTTCACATCTCATAGATTGGCTTTTAAAAATTATCTTGTCTTTATAATTGTTCATAGTTTTATTTTGCATACTCAGTCCCCGACTCAAGCCAGATTTTATTTTGCATTGTAAAATAAGGTCAGACACTAACTTCCTGTTTTCTCCACAAACAGCTAATTTACCAACATCATTTGTTGAATAAATCATTCATTATTATTGAGTTTATAATATTTTCATTATCTTATCCTACTTTTGGTAAATATTGTTTTGAGATGTTGTACTCGGTTCCATTGATTCATGTATTAATTTGTGGATTTTTACCACACCGTTTTAAAAATTGTAACTTTCTAGGAACCTTTAACTTCTGGAGATTGCACCCAAACTCAAATATAATTACTCTATTAAGACTTCTAAACATGCTGGTTACACATAAAAAATTATTGATCATAAATATTTGAGATATAAGAGCACTTATATTTTATATCTCATTAAATGACAAGTTTATTCGTGTCAAAAAAGCTGCAGTGACTTGCCCCAAATTTCTCAGCTCACTAGAAGCAGGGCTAGAATTTGAACCCTGGCCTCTACATCTAGTTTAGAGACACTTCTACCACCTCACACAATTTTTTCCTTTCACTAGGTACCAACAAAATGTGGCATTGGTGGTCTCAGTTCAGCAAGAAGTGAGCGTCAGCTATGACACAGGCATTCTCTTTAACCAGCAGGTACTGTAATATGGTTCCTGACAGTGGGGGCACTAATGTGCTACAAATTGCTTTAATAAAGTATCAGGAAGTGTTGAATAAAAGGTAAAGAGGCTGAGACAGATTCATTCCAACCAGAGGTTGGGGGTTTCCAGCCAAGGGTGACCTTTGAACTGAGGCTCACAGGATGGGTCAAATTGGAGAGATAGAAATAAGAGAAAGAGCTTTCTGCATGCAGTACAGCATGAACAACAGCACAAAGCATAAAAACAACAGTATCTCTAGAGGCTCTTTTATTTTGCTCCCCCATCCCCACCCTGTCCACAGATCCATTAGCTTTATTATTGACTCCACTTTCAAAATAAATCCTGACTATGTGAGTTCTTCCTCATGTTAGTGATCATCTGAGATAATTGAGTGCGCCCCTTCAAGATGTCATTCATCCTTGGGTCCTATCTGCTGAGCTCCTCAGGATCACCTCCCTGCATCCTTCACCTTTTCTCTCTGCATATTTATTTCTAACTAGCTGTCACTTCTGCATCCTAAAAAGAAAGATCTCTACTTCTCTCAGAAATATTTCTTCCCCTGCAGAATAAAGTACTTGGGACAATAGGAGTGTGTTCTATTAATGACAAAAATGGGGCTTTTAAGTTAAGTATAGCAGCTGACAATGGCCGTTCATAGCATGATCTTCTGAACTGTCCATTTTGTTGCTTCTTGAGTTCTTTCCTCTTCATTTTTCTAACTCACAGAATTATGTGAAAGCAAAATGAGACAAGGTATATGAAAAGGGTTCATAAAATGCAGATGACTCTACAGGTATGCAGTGTGCCATTGTTGCTGTTGTTGAGGTGGCATGTAACGGCCCTTTTGACACAGGTAGCAAGATTGCTAATATTTGCCAATATCTGTTCTCATCTTCTCTTTCCTAATGGTAGAACCACTGACTTTTTGGGCTGGATGTGTAGCTATTAAAAAACAGCAACAACAACAACCAACATTTCTACATCTTTGCAGATCAATGTGACTAAACTGTGCATGAGAAGATGGAATGTGACTTCTGGGTATGTCTTCCTCTTCCGCTGGCTGGAATGTGGATGTGGTCACGCATTATCCTGCACCAGATGGAACAGGACAACACCTTAAGTAAAGTGCAATGAGTAAAAAGGGTCTCGTTTCTACCACAGTGGATCTCCGATACCATCCCCAAACTTACTACACTTGCACAGTTATGTGAGAGAATTCATTTTCTAAACTTTTTTTAGCCATTATTATTTTGGGTCTCTGTTCTATAGCCTAACATCCTAAATCTCAATTAATGCAACATGAATGTGCCAAGACTGCATGGTTACTGTGATTTTCGGCCGCTTACTCTTAGATATTGGACCACTGCCTAGCTCAGTTGGCCAAAGAACAGTGCTCAGATAAGAAGTATCATCCGTAGGTGGGCCAGATAATTCTACGTTGTTTCCAACCACCTCTAACAAACTTCTCTGGGCTGAAAATGGCCTAAATTTAAGAAGCAATTATTAATTTATATGGAAAGTTTTTATGCATTCCCAGATCTGAAATTTAATGCACATGCAACGTCTTTATTTTGTTCACCACAATCAAAACATTTAATTATCTTTAGTTTTATGCTAAGTGTAAGACCCTTATAAGCTCTCTTTGGCTTTTCTGCTATCTTAGGACAGGTCTTGCTAATAGATGCACCCTTCACTTTTTAATTTTATTATAACAATTTAATGTACTAAATTTTAAATTGTCTTTACAGTC
This sequence comes from Pteropus vampyrus, assembly GCF_000151845.1. NCBI lineage: Eukaryota > Metazoa > Chordata > Mammalia > Chiroptera > Pteropodidae > Pteropus > Pteropus vampyrus. The sequence continues at coordinate 3,250,050 of NW_011888797.1, read as the reverse complement.
TAACGTATTTTTTCTCTTGTGTGGTTTCTTCCACTGTTTTTATGCTTAAAGATGTTTTCACATCTCATAGATTGGCTTTTAAAAATTATCTTGTCTTTATAATTGTTCATAGTTTTATTTTGCATACTCAGTCCCCGACTCAAGCCAGATTTTATTTTGCATTGTAAAATAAGGTCAGACACTAACTTCCTGTTTTCTCCACAAACAGCTAATTTACCAACATCATTTGTTGAATAAATCATTCATTATTATTGAGTTTATAATATTTTCATTATCTTATCCTACTTTTGGTAAATATTGTTTTGAGATGTTGTACTCGGTTCCATTGATTCATGTATTAATTTGTGGATTTTTACCACACCGTTTTAAAAATTGTAACTTTCTAGGAACCTTCAACTTCTGCAGATTGCACCCAAACTCAAATACAATTACTCTGTTAAGACTTCTAAACATGCTGGTTACACATAAAAAATTATTGATCATAAATATTTGAGATATAAGAGCACTTATATTTTATATCTCATTAAATGACAAGTTTATTCGTGTCAAAAAAGCTGCAGTGACTTGCCCCAAATTTCTCAGCTCACTAGAAGCAGGGCTAGAATTTGAACCCTGGCCTCTACATCTAGTTTAGAGACACTTCTACCACCTCACACAATTTTTTCCTTTCACTAGGTACCAACAAAATGTGGCATTGGTGGTCTCAGTTCAGCAAGAAGTGAGCGTCAGCTATGACACAGGCATTCTCTTTAACCAGCAGGTACTGTAATATGGTTCCTGACAGTGGGGGCACTAATGTGCTACAAATTGCTTTAATAAAGTATCAGGAAGTGTTGAATAAAAGGTAAAGAGGCTGAGACAGATTCATTCCAACCAGAGGTTGGGGGTTTCCAGCCAAGGGTGACCTTTGAACTGAGGCTCACAGGATGGGTCAAATTGGAGAGATAGAAATAAGAGAAAGAGCTTTCTGCATGCAGTACAGCATGAACAACAGCACAAAGCATAAAAACAACAGTATCTCTAGAGGCTCTTTTATTTTGCTCCCCCATCCCCACCCTGTCCACAGATCCATTAGCTTTATTATTGACTCCACTTTCAAAATAAATCCTGACTATGTGAGTTCTTCCTCATGTTAGTGATCATCTGAGATAATTGAGTGCGCCCCTTCAAGATGTCATTCATCCTTGGGTCCTATCTGCTGAGCTCCTCAGGATCACCTCCCTGCATCCTTCACCTTTTCTCTCTGCATATTTATTTCTAACTAGCTGTCACTTCTGCATCCTAAAAAGAAAGATCTCTACTTCTCTCAGAAATATTTCTTCCCCTGCAGAATAAAGTACTTGGGACAATAGGAGTGTGTTCTATTAATGACAAAAATGGGGCTTTTAAGTTAAGTATAGCAGCTGACAATGGCCGTTCATAGCATGATCTTCTGAACTGTCCATTTTGTTGCTTCTTGAGTTCTTTCCTCTTCATTTTTCTAACTCACAGAATTATGTGAAAGCAAAATGAGACAAGGTATATGAAAAGGGTTCATAAAATGCAGATGACTCTACAGGTATGCAGTGTGCCATTGTTGCTGTTGTTGAGGTGGCATGTAACGGCCCTTTTGACACAGGTAGCAAGATTGCTAATATTTGCCAATATCTGTTCTCATCTTCTCTTTCCTAATGGTAGAACCACTGACTTTTTGGGCTGGATGCGTAGCTATTAAAAAACAGCAACAACAACAACCAACATTTCTACATCTTTGCAGATCAATGTGACTAAACTGTGCATGAGAAGATGGAATGTGACTTCTGGGTATGTCTTCCTCTTCCGCTGGCTGGAATGTGGATGTGGTCACGCATTATCCTGCACCAGATGGAACAGGACAACACCTTAAGTAAAGTGCAATGAGTAAAAAGGGTCTCGTTTCTACCACAGTGGATCTCCGATACCATCCCCAAACTTACTACACTTGCACAGTTATGTGAGAGAATTCATTTTCTAAACTTTTTTTTAGCCATTATTATTTTGGGTCTCTGTTCTATAGCCTAACATCCTAAATCTCAATTAATGCAACATGAATGTGCCAAGACTGCATGGTTACTGTGATTTTCGGCTGCTTACTCTTAGATGTTGGACCACTGCCTAGCTCAGTTGGCCAAAGAACAGTGCTCAGATAAGAAGTATCATCCTTAGGTGGGCCAGATAATTCTACGTTGTTTCCAACCACCTCTAACAAACTTCTCTGGGCTGAAAATGGCCTAAATTTAAGAAGCAATTATTAATTTATATGGAAAGTTTTTATGCATTCCCAGATCTGAAATTTAATGCACATGCAATGTCTTTATTTTGTTCACCACAATCAAAACATTTAATTATCTTTAGTTTTATGCTAAGTGTAAGACCCTTATAAGCTCTCTTTGGCTTTTCTGCTATCTTAGGACAGGTCTTGCTAATAGATGCACAAAATAAATGGAGATAAAGTACAGATGCTCACAGGCACAGTTCAAAGCTTTGGGGGCTTGATGCTGAGATGCTGAGTGTGGTTCCCAGGGTAGTGTGTTCCCATCCCACTCTGGCTGCTTGGGATGGGTACTACCACTATGACAACTCGTTGCAAAATAACCCTGAATGCTACTTTTGCTTTTTGTCCTCTTTGGGTTTTTTTTTTTTTTTCAGTTAGCGAAAACAGGTACTAATGTAGGTCTTTTATAAATGTGAAGTGGAATTAACGCAAACTTTTAAAAGCAAGGAATACCTGTGTTTTGTTTGACATTGTGAATTGTAAGATGGCTTGTAAATGATAAACAGCATCCTCACAGGTTATGTTGGAATTGTCCTGCCTGCTCTAGATCAGTGGTTCTCAACTTAACTGCATATAAGAAATACCTGGGGAGGTTGGTAAACTCTCCATGCCCAGGCTGCACCCCAGACCAATTAAAGCAGAATCTCTGGAAGTCGGACCCAGGCCTCTGTATTTTTCTAGTCTCCAAGGTACATTCAACATGCAGCCAAAGTTGAACCTATGGAACTGAGTAATAAAGTTGCCACTAGCTACCTCAAGTGACTAGAAACCAGTCAATCTCAACAAAAATGACAGCATCAGTAAATTCGTAGACTTTGCTCTAGAGATATTCTCTCTGCCAGGATGCTCACCCATCAGATATGTGCTTGGCTGACTCTCTCACCTCCTAAAGATCATAGCCAGATCCCACTTTCTCGCTAACGCTTACTTGGACCTCCATATTTAGTACTGCAATCTGCCTGCACCCCAACCCCATGGCTCTTCTCTCCCCCCTGACTCTTCTCTACTTTTTACTTTTTCATAGTACTTACTACTCTCTAACATACACAATTTACATATTAATTGTCTTTATTGTTCATGATTGTCTCACTCTAGAATATAAGCATCTTGGGCACAGGGATCTTTGTCTGCTTTCTTCCCCGAGTATCTCAAGAGCCTGGAAAAGTGCCAGTTATATGGTGGGCACTCAATAAATATCTGCTAAATGAATAAAAATTAGAGCCAGAAAAGGCTTGCTAGACTGTTTGCTAAACTCAACCTTCTCATTGAACTGATGTAAAAATTGCAGCCCAGAGACGAGAAGAAATGCATCCAGGGTCACAGAGAGGCTGAGCTGGAATTAGATCTCAGGACTCTGATCTTGCAGCCCAACGCCCTTTTACTGCAATATGCAGATTTCCTGTTTAGAACTGTACATGTAAACAATTCCAAACAGCAGACCTTGAGGAGCAGCCTTTTTTTCTGCCTGGCCTTTTCTAAAATCTACGTTTTCACTTTTGGAGGGCATTATCAGCATTAGTGAAGCTGATTCAAAATTTGAGAACATCACTGTATGCCGTCTATGTAATCACTCAGAACCTAGAGACCATAAGGAGAGATGGGCTTTCACCAGGCTTTTTTTTTTTTTTTTTTTTGAGCGATGTTTATTTGTTTTTTGTTTTCCCTAATCTGGGCTGAAATAAAGAAGCCGTGAGACCTGAGCTTTGGATTTTGTAAATGAGCCCGCTGCTCACCGCACTTTTCAGCAAGATAAGACCCAAATGGCATCTGCAGAAATGCTTCTCTATCTCTCGAGCAATCCGGCTCCTGGGCAGGCCCCTTGGTAACAGCTTGGCAAATCCGCAAAAGGAATGCGACTATATAGTTTGTGTGTGGACCGCGGAGTTATTATGGCTTCCAAATTGCCTAGCAGGTCATTAATCATAGGCCAAGATAGGCCATCACAGCGACAGTGGAGTGAAAGCGCCCTGCATAATGCCAGCGAAATCATGTTTAACATGCAGCTCTTGCCAGCATAGATATGGAAGAGGGAGAGGGAAGGAAAAAAATCATTCCCCTTTTAGGAAAGAAAACTTCTACTTATCTTTGATTTGCATTCAGTCCTCCCTCAATAGTCCTTAAGCCTGTTATTTAATTCATTTTGGTGCCAGGGTTCATCACAAAGCAAAAACTCTAAGCGAGACCTATGCAGTCTGTGACCTCCAAACCCCCTGTCTTTTCTTGTCAGTTCTATGTCATTTGTGCAGTTGAACTCCACCAATTTGAAATGCTGACCTCTTCCATAGACAACCTTATTCTCCTCCAGTGAAAGAAAGGCCCAGGGCCGACGAACCACTCAAGCGGGAGATGGCAAGAAAAGAGAAAAGTGGTTGACTCGTAAATCAATTTCCACAGCCCACCCAAAACCCACACACACACATTGAATTTGTATAAATTAAAAACAAAAAATTACTGAATGGATTTATAAAGAAGAGGGTTCCAAGAATAAAATAATTAAAAAATACATATGAATTGAGGCCAGAAAGAATGAAAGTTGAAACCCTGCTCCCAGTGGGCCAGACAACCCTGAGGGTCCCCCTTCTTCTTTTACACCTGGACCGCCTCAGGTTGTTTGAAAAAGAAAAGTTGAAAATAAAATGAAGGAATAGAGGTCCATGTCACTGGCAAAGACAACAAAAGGGAAGGGGTACTGGAGAGACCATCAGACACATGGGACTTGAGTTATAGAGCCTATGAGTTGCTAGGCATGAAAATTAGGATGTGTCTATGGCCCATCTGTCCTGTGCTATCTGTGTGCACATGTACTGCAGGTTCCTCAGTGCGTGGTGTAGGTCCTGCCTGCCCCAAAATATAGAACCAATCGCCTGTGACCTGTGGTTTCACACAGCCAGTGTTTTTTGTTTGTTTGTTTTACGTCATGTCTACCATTTATCTTAGATTTTAGATCTTTTCCAACCAAAACCAGTCACCAGCTATATAATGGTATTTAATTAAAATATGCATTTATTGAGCACCTACTATGTTTCTGCATTTGGCACTGAGGATATAAAGCACACGGTCCCTTTCACACATACCTAACAAACTAGTATGAAAACAGAATATAAACGCCAATTCTTGCAGGAAAAAAAAAAAGAGAGAGAGAATAGAAATGTGAGTTTCTCCTTTAATACATGAATCAGTTCTTCTCAGATGTTCTCTCCACTTTTCCTTTTCGTGCAACCTGGATTTGTTTTTTAGGCTGAGAAGAAAAGATCCAAGTAAGTTTGTGTTTTGCTATAGCCTGTTCTTTCTGTCCCCTAGAATCTTCTGACACCTAAAGCATAAAGAAAGAATCGTTCTCTTCTTGTGTTCTGAAAAATTGAGGGTTTCTCCCTATTATGAAGCACACACTAATGACTCCTTTTATTTCGGTTACTTTTAAGACTTGTGAAACGTTGTTAGACAATTAATGAGGATTCACAAATTGTTATAGTTGAGTGAAATGAAGCATCATGGAGTTTCCTGGCTCCTTTTCTTAAGAGCCATTGTTCTCAGAGCTGCAAAATGCTCATTGTAACTCCTGGTGGCCAATATGAAAATTGTCACCATTTCTCTTCTTGCCACAACAGAGTCTACTTAATAAAAGTGATTCTGGCAGTTTTTCTGAATTTTAAACACTTTTCAAAGTCCTTTTGTTTTGATCATTTCTCCACCCTAGGAAAAAAAGGAAGGACTGTAATCAAATAACTGTAAATCAAATAAATCATGTTGAGATAAAGACAATTGAAAAACACCAGAATATGTAAACATTTCAGAGAAAAAGCGATTAATCTGTATAAGGTGAGGTCCAGGAAGGCTTCCTGGAGGATGTGATGTCATAGCTGGAACTTCAAGGGTATATTAATACAGCCCGACCAACAAAGAAAGTGTGCACAAAGGTAGCGAGAGAAGAAAAAGCAGGGTGTGAACGAGGGACTATAAAATGTTTGGTATTGCTGGAATATAAAAGTCAACAGGGATGGTTGGAGATCTGGATGGGGCTGCAGACAGATGATAGGTGATCAGCATCTTTACCAGCCATCCATGAGAGCAGAAGCTCCAGGAGAATAGCCACAATGTTTCCCTTATTCGACATTGCATTTGCATTGCTAGCTTAGTACTGCCACGTAGTAGGAGCTCCATAAATATTTGTGGAGTAAAGTAACTGCTATCATGGGCAGTGGAGAAAACATAGAAATGTTTTAAACAAGAGCAGTATACGATCACACTTTATAAGGACCACTTTGGTGCAGTCGTATGGTCTGCATACTATTTTTAAAGTACTCAGGTGGCCACAATGAGGAGGATGGATTGGAATGACACAAACGAGGAGACTGTTTAAGATGCAGAAGTCCAGGGGGAAATGATAGGGTCCTGAACAAAGACAGAAGCAGTGTGGGTCAAGAAACAGGAGCCGAATCTAAGAGATAAATATAGGATATCTAAAAGGTCTGGAAACAGAAAAAAAAAATATTTAAACAATTGCATTAGTTACATTTTCAAATAACATGCTCCATATGTTTCATTTGACCTCCACACTCCTTTATAGGCAAAATATCTCTAAATTTAAATGATTAATCTGAGGAAAGAGCCAATAAATCATTTGAATATTTTCATTTTTTATAGGTGTTCTCAAACAGTACATAAAGTCTTTTTGGATTTAGTGATGCTTATTGGGTGCCAGTTGGAGAGGATGAGACAGGATCAGACATGCCTTTTGGGCTTCTTATTGAAGATATTGGGTAGGCGGCAATATCAGAAACTAAGATTTGAAAAGAAGTTTGGCATATTTTTTCAACCAACATATTCAGAGACTACCAAACACCTAATAAAGCTGGATTGAGATCCTTAGAGGCTCTAGGAATGGCAAAAATAAGAAGAACTGAAAATGTAGTTCAAATACCGATGCCACTGCTCTGGGCTTAAATGTAGATTCCAGTAATAAAAGGAACTAGTTAAAAAAAAAATCAACCTGGTCTTTATGGTTTGCAATTCTTCCAATCTTGAAATCTGACCGAGAATGTAATCTTTTGAAAGAACATATTTGCCATCCTCTCCATGCGTTCTAACCTTAGATATACCCCTTACTAGCTTAGCTGTGTGATGTTGGGCAAGACGTTTAATATCTCTGGGCCTCCATTTGACCATATGTGCTCATTGAGTTGAAAAAGGAGACCTCTTCTACCTTTAAATATTTAGTGATTCCATAAATGAAATTCATAACACTGTGTTGAGAAATCTGACCTACTTTCCATTTTGGAAGTACAGACAAATAAAGAAGACAGAATAGGTTGGGAGCAGACATGAGCTTGTTGGTGGAGCCCACGTATTGGTGCAAAGCAACTCTTGAGGTAAAATCTACTGTAGAGGGACTCTGTGTCTCTTTGAGATGTAATAGTCATTCTTCTCTTCTTCTTTACTAACTGAATCTCACTTCTGTTTGAAGCAGTGACATTCCTGGCTTTAAAAGTTTATTCCTGGCTTTTTCTGCCCATTCCATTAGCCATTTGATATAGTTCTGTCCAAAGAGATATAATTGGGACTTAACTGGGGGATTTATATACGAAGGCACTTTAAAGGAGAGCAGCTTCAGCTGGCACTACACTTCTGCTCTTTATCTTTCTCCTTCTTGCCTAGAAAGCAGACATGGTCTGGAGATGGAGCAGCCATCTTGGTACCACAAGGCATCAAGCCAATAAGTATGGATAGGAAGCTGGTCAGCACCTGTGGCTTGAGAAAATTGTGAGCCATCATACCAACCCCAATTTCTACATCCAGGCTTTTTGCTCAGAGAGAAAGGAAGTGAAGGTAGGATAGAGGGAGGGAAGGAAGGAAGGAAGGAAGGAAGGAAGGAAGGAAGGAAGGAAGGAAGGAAGGAAGGAAGAGGAAGGAAGGAAGGAAGGAAGGAAGGAAGGAAGGAAGGAAGGAAGGAAGGAAGGAAGGAAGGAAGGAAGGAAGGAAGGAATTTCTTATATTTGGTTTCAACATCACAGGTTGGGTTTTCTGCATATGCCATCAAACCTATTTCTGATAAAAGTGGTGACTAACCTTCCTCATATAGTGATGAATAAGCCCATTTTCCTGCAACATTTAGTACACCTGGGAGAAACAGGTATAATAAATGAGTGCTTCAGGAGAAAAGCTTGCTTATAAAGCAAAACTAATCGAATGTCTTTCAGAACAGACTCCACATTTTATCCATCTTTATAGCCCCACTGCCCATTGTAGACATAGCATACTTTAGGATCACAACTCCTATGAGTCAAATGAATGATGGAAAGAAGGAAACAAGCTTTTTCCATCAATAGGTTATTTTATCTATAGAAGAGCAAACATTTCCATGTGATGATTTGTCTTTAAGTCCATTGGATTGACTCTTTTCCCTCTCCAGGTCACATAAGCCAATTTATGGGAACATTACATAGAAAACATAAGAAGCTACTGATTATTTCACCAACGTAGCTGACATGCCCTTAGGAAAACTCCTGGCTCCTAGGGTAAACTTAGTGCCCTTCGGATACCTTCCGTGGCAGGCAAGGATGACGCTTGCTCTAAAAAGTGAAATAATTCAGCAGAGCTGAAGAGAAGAGCACCTGGGAGACCCAGGGGAGACCCAGAGTGATCATGCAGGAAGGCGGAAGATGGAAGAAGCTTCTTTTTCTACTCCTTCTCTTCTGCTACACTCCTCACCTGGAGTGGGTTTCAACTAATGAACGTTCAAATCTAAACTGTAATTCTATTTGAATGCAAATAGTTTACATGTCACTAACCCCCTAACTAGGAAACAGTTTTCACAGGGAAACCAGCAGCTCCCAGGAGCAAGATAGCTGAATGGGGGAGACGTCTTGCTAAAGCACAATTTAAAAAGTTGATCCTATCCCTGCTTGCATCCATTCCCAGTCAGGACTCAAAAAGAAGAGTTTTTAAAGTTGCCCTAGGTTTCACTATCATCACTCCAGAGCAAGGACCTGCAAACTATGTATGACCTGAAAGCAAGTCCTATTTTTGTAAATGAAGTTTTATTAGAACACAACTACATTCTTTAATTTATGCATTGTTCCTGCTGCTCTTACAATATAATCACAGAAAATATCTACTTATTTCCTTTTACAGAAATAGTTTGCTCACACCTGATCTAACAGCTTTTTACCTATTTTTTTTGTTGTTGTTGTTTGCTGTTTTGTTTTATTTTGGGCTGCCCAGCATCTGAGCAGGGTGTTCCTTTGGGAGTTCTGAAACATTTTTGATAAAAAGCAAGAGTCCATCTCCTAGTATATAAATGGGCAAGGCCAGACACCACTTCCTGCCCTCCCTTGCATCTATGTCTCAACCAATGAGAAGCTCCCACTCCCAGATGTGGACTCAATAGATAGTGGCTCAAAGAGGCAAGGACCGCAGAGAAACCAGCTTTGTCACGTCACAATAGCAACTGGGGCTACGGCTACAGCTAACCAGTTTCCAGCCAGCGGTACCATCAGTGCCAGCAAGACATCCAGTGTCTAGTCCTGGAGGTAGTGTCAGTACCAACAGTGGTGTCCAGAGTTCAGAGGCTAAAGAGGCTGCAGCCTCACTCAGCTATAGTGGGGTATGGTTTTAGCCATGATTTTGGTTGCTGCTCAGTTTCACCTTTTCTAGCCCTTTTTTGGACCCTACAATCAACCTTTCCAGTAATTTTATGAATGGTTCAAAGCCTTTCAATAAGTTTATTTTCAGTTTAAATTAGCTGAAGTTTATTTCTGTTTCTTGCAACTGAGAGCTCTGACCAATAAAACCATTTTCAATATTTTTTATATTTATAGAACAGCTAGTAGGTTAAAAATCACCATCACACATAACCTTTTTTTTTTTATGACAACCCCACAAAGTGTGTCTTTATGTTCTCTTACAAGATGAAGAAACTGAGGCTAAATGAGGTTAAGTGATCTCTTTGAGCCAACACTGGAATCTCTTTTGATCAAAACATGGAATCTCTTTCTGTTGTGCCAAGCAGCCAAAACTCTTATTTTGTAACATCAGGCACATGCTTATTGGTTTTACTTATAAATTAAACAGACCTCATCTCTTCTTCAAAGCCTGCAGAGGGTCAAGAGCTCTGTTAATGCTTACCAGCATCTTGTCATCTTTTGCTTCCTTTATTCCAGTCCAGGTGGCTTTATTTTTCATTCGAAAATGTCATCACCACGTCATTAGC
>NW_011888797.1:3232496-3239498 GCF_000151845.1 Pteropus vampyrus | reverse complement strand
CTTCTGCTACACTCCTCACCTGGAGTGGGTTTCAACTAATGAACGTTCAAATCTAAACTGTAATTCTATTTGAATGCAAATAGTTTACATGTCACTAACCCCCTAACTAGGAAACAGTTTTCACAGGGAAACCAGCAGCTCCCAGGAGCAAGATAGCTGAATGGGGGAGACGTCTTGCTAAAGCACAATTTAAAAAGTTGATCCTATCCCTGCTTGCATCCATTCCCAGTCAGGACTCAAAAAGAACAGTTTTTAAAGTTGCCCTAGGTTTCACTATCATCACTCCAGAGCAAGGACCTGCAAACTATGTATGACCTGAAAGCAAGTCCTATTTTTGTAAATGAAGTTTTATTAGAACGCAACTACATTCTTTAATTTATGCATTGTTCCTGCTGCTCTTACAATATAATCACAGAAAATATCTACTTATTTCCTTTTACAGAAATAGTTTGCTCACACCTGATCTAACAGCTTTTTACCTATTTTTTTTGTTGTTGTTGTTTGCTGTTTTGTTTTATTTTGGGCTGCCCAGCATCTGAGCAGGGTGTTCCTTTGGGAGTTCTGAAACATTTTTGATAAAAAGCAAGAGTCCATCTCCTAGTATATAAATGGGCAAGGCCAGACACCACTTCCTGCCCTCCCTTGCATCTATGTCTCAACCAATGAGAAGCTCCCACTCCCAGATGTGGACTCAATAGATAGTGGCTCAAAGAGGCAAGGACCGCAGAGAAACCAGCTTTGTCACGTCACAATAGCAACTGGGGCTACGGCTACAGCTAACCAGTTTCCAGCCAGCGGTACCATCAGTGCCAGCAAGACATCCAGTGTCTAGTCCTGGAGGTAGTGTCAGTACCAACAGTGGTGTCCAGAGTTCAGAGGCTAAAGAGGCTGCAGCCTCACTCAGCTATAGTGGGGTATGGTTTTAGCCATGATTTTGGTTGCTGCTCAGTTTCACCTTTTCTAGCCCTTTTTTGGACCCTACAATCAACCTTTCCAGTAATTTTATGAATGGTTCAAAGCCTTTCAATAAGTTTATTTTCAGTTTAAATTAGCTGAAGTTTATTTCTGTTTCTTGCAACTGAGAGCTCTGACCAATAAAACCATTTTCAATATTTTTTATATTTATAGAACAGCTAGTAGGTTAAAAATCACCATCACACATAACCTTTTTTTTTTTTATGACAACCCCACAAAGTGTGTCTTTATGTTCTCTTACAAGATGAAGAAACTGAGGCTAAATGAGGTTAAGTGATCTCTTTGAGCCAACACTGGAATCTCTTTTGATCAAAACATGGAATCTCTTTCTGTTGTGCCAAGCAGCCAAAACTCTTATTTTGTAACATCAGGCACATGCTTATTGGTTTTACTTATAAATTAAACAGACCTCATCTCTTCTTCAAAGCCTGCAGAGGGTCAAGAGCTCTGTTAATGCTTACCAGCATCTTGTCATCTTTTGCTTCCTTTATTCCAGTCCAGGTGGCTTTATTTTTCATTCGAAAATGTCATCACCACGTCATTAGCGAAGAGCTGATACCTGATGGTCGGAAGAAGCATCCCCAGGCCATATGGCTGAGTTTAATCTACATGGTCACGGTGTAATCCTGTTGAAATGGCTTCCCTTTGCAATCAAAACCGAATTTCACACTTTACCAAGATGGGGACAGCTCTTGTCTTCCCCAGAGTAATATAGATCTCCCCAGGCAGCCAAGGCCAATGGAAGTGGCTTTCTTCTCTAGGCCAGCAGCAGGTGGGGGGCAGGGCTGGGAGGTCAGCATGAATGAAAAAAGACTGGAAAGGAGAGGCAGGCACGCTGGAAGATCAGTGCCCAAAGTAATCCTCCACATTCCCCACCTATGGGTTACCACTGGGAACACTTAACCCCTGTAACTTTGGAAAAGTGAACTGAGACTGTGTCTCCTTTATGCGATTGGTGGTTTTATCTTAACCACAGTTGCTGTTCTTAGTTAGTTATCTGGCTTATTGTCCCAGAGGGCTAAAATTAAAATCATTGTTTACAAACTGGCTTTTTAAGAGAGCCACTTAGTTCATCAGAATCTCCAGGAATATGTATTTTAAGCAAACAGCCCCCCATTTATTATAATGTGGCTCATCTCAGTCTAGTGTATGAGAATCACTCACTAGTGTAAGTAAATATGAAAAAAATCGAACGTCACTAATGATGTAGGATGAGCAGAATGAAACGACATCATTTTTTTTTTTAATGTACCAATTGGTAAAGTTACTTGTGTAACGATACCCAGTGTTTGGTATCATATCACTATATATGTTGGTACTCATCACTGCTGGTGAAATCATAACTAAGTCAACCTTTCTAAAGGCAATTAGGTAATATGAATCCAAAAAAAACTTCAAAAAGCACGTCCTTTGACAAAGCACTTCTTCAGATGCGTCATGAAGACATAAATATGCGTAGCTATTTAGCAGTAAGGTGTTTTATCACAAGATCTATTCACAAACAGCAAAAAATAAAAAGAAAGAAACCTCTTTATGTAAAAAGTAGCAGGCTGGTTAAGGTGTTATTGTACATTTGATTGACACTTAAAATTAGGTTGCAGAAGATTATTTGATGATTCAGAAATATGTAACCACTAAATTTTTGAATGTCTTTCTTACCTTGTAAACTTTAAGGGCTGGGATAATACTGGTCTTTTTCATTACTATTATTCTGAGGGCCTAGAATAGGGAGGCCTGGGAAAATATTTGTTGAATTAATAACTAAACTGATTAATGTTCATATTTGAAGTAGAGACATGAATTGCATGTCATTTTGTCAAAAAAAAAAAAACCAACCCATATAGATTAGAAGTTGACTGGTTTTCTCTGATTAGTAGAATTATAGATGATAGCTTTTCTTCTTTTCACTTATGTATGTTATATCATAGACATATTCCACATTAATAAACATAAATCTACATCACCATTTAAAATTCTTCACATTATATACCGTTATATGAGTCTGCCAATATTTATTTGAACCAATACACCAACATTAAAATTTCAGGCTGATTTATACTTTTCAACATTATTATTAAAAAACAATAGAATAAACAGTTTTTGCTGAGTGTCTTTTGAGCATGTCTGATTTTTTTCTTTAGAAAAAGTACTTAGAATTAAAATTAGCATGTCTGTTTGCATCTGTAGAGGATCTCTAGCAAAGAATTAGTTGTTCAGTGAAATGTATACCCTATTTAGAAGCCACAAGGTTAATCCCTTTCATTTGTGTGTCCCTGTGAAGCAGGGTAATATTCTAGAGCCTGGGGAGATGGGTGTAGAGCAGAATTCTTCTCGGCCGCTCTAACGGGAAAAGACCCGGGGAAGACCACGCCCAACGTGGGTGCTGCATCCTCTCCCAAGTTTGTTTTTCATCTCCTCAGGAAGTGGAGACACTGAACTCTCTGGATGCTGAGGCTGAGCTGGTCTATCTCTTCCCAGGGCTGCCATATTTGCTCATGCTGTTTTTTTCATGGGAAAGATCTCATCATTAGTTTATATAAACCACCATTGGCTACATCACGTAGTTATACAAATACAGTTTTGACTTTGGCAGTCTTACATCATGTGCTTGGGGCGGGGCAAGGGGGTGATGTCCTCCTACGGCTGGCCTGTGTTTCAAAAATGACTATATTCTGAACATCTTCAGACAATGTAATATTTTCATAAAATATCCCCAAGTAGACCTGTGTTTATAGTCCTTTGTTTTTGGCCAGCAATCTATGAAGTAATAAATATAAAGGACAAGATCTGTCTCCTGGAAAACAAAGAAGGTTGCTCAGAGAAGAGGGAAACAGGGAAAATGTGGGAAAGACAAAGAGGGACTCATCCCTGTTGTCTGGAAATCAAACATTCACACAGGGATCAGGGGAAAAACAGTGACTGACAAGCTGACCAACTGTTGCAGAGTTATTAAATATTCCTGGGATTATAAACTGGAGCTTTTCTTGTTTTCTTTCTTTTCTTTTCTTTTCTTTTTTTTTTTTAAATTGGTGTTCCAGCACTCGGAATTGCTGATTGATGGGTGGAATCAGAGTGAGGTGGGGACAGCAATTCTGGAGGTTTGGGGGTTGTAAATTCAAATAAACCCACCAGCGACACACATAATGGAAGTGATGGCCATCCTTGAATTTCTACGAGTGATTTTCTAAAACTTTTTCTTTCTAAGGCCTGGAGAAGAAGCCAAAGTTCTGAATCGCTCCGGAATGCTGAGAAGATAGGACTCCTGGAAGAGAGCACAGAGGCCAATTCTACCTGCTAGTGCTTACGGTCTCCTAGTAAAATAACCACTTTGCAGTGCTTCATTTTTATCTTCCACAGAATGGGCTGACGATTCCCTACCTGCCTCACCTGCTTTTACTGAAGATGACCGCTCGCTTCTCAGAGGCCCTGAAACTCTTCCAGTCTCTCTAAGACCCATGAACATGGACTCTGCTTTATCTCATTCCATCCTAGGGCCATGAATGCAGTAGAACAACAGAAAACAAAATTTTGTGATGACTTAGCTATAATAGAGCATTTTTGTCTCATGGGTATGATCACGTGTGTGGCGTATATTGTCCTAACACACAAAGATAAAGACTCAATCTTATTTCATTTTCAACCCAAATTTTCTGAGTACCGACTATGTGCTGGATATCATGCTAAGCACTTTTGCATAGTTTATCTTATTCCATCTTCACAATGACCCTTTCAGGAAGGTGTTACCTCCGCTTATGCAGACAAGGAAACAAAGATTCAACTCTCCACCTAATTGATGGTTCATGAAGAATTCCAACCAGATCTCTTGACCCACAAATCAAACACCTTTCAGAATAAAATTATGTTCAAAGAAAATCAAAAGAACCTTTCTTTAGAAGGAATCCCTCCTTTCCTCCCTCTTTTTATTTCTCCTTTTCTTCCTTCTTTCTTTTCTCCCACAAATTTTGAGTGTCGGTCATGTACCATATACTATTCCAGAAGCAGGGAATATTCTTTGTGACGCAAGGAAGATGCCAAAGAACATGCTTGAATATTGGGAATGTTTTCAGAAGCAGACAAGCATAGAATTGGTCTCTGGATCTTATTAGAGGAAATAAAGGCAGGATTATGGTGGAAAGAACAGAAAATTTGGGGTCAGACAAACCTGAGTTCAAATCCTGGCTCTGCCTCTACCTAGCTGCGTGATGTTGGACAAGTCCAATGGCTTCTCTGAGCCCATCAGGTTTTTTCATCTATAAGGTAAATATAATAATATAGCACCTTAAAGGATTGCTCTGGTTAAGAACAAAATATGATGACTAGCACTTGGAAAATGCTTAGTAAACAGGTGATGAGGTTGTAGCCATGTGCATATATTTTAACCTTGTCCATTGCAGGTAAAGTTCCTGCTATACTGCTCTGGTCTGGGAGATCTGTCCATCTGACCATCTGTAGGGTTATTTCAAGTGACCTCTCCCAAGCGTCTTGTGCTGACTTAGGAAGAAGCTGGGGGTATTTCCATGCATCCCGACATTGCGAAACCACACTTAGGCAGGCTCCCTCTCCTTTGGCTTTCAAATCCCTGCCACTTTGGCTGGCAGGCGCTTCACGGGGTGGAGGGCCAATTTGCCATGGCGGTTTGTATCTGCAGCAGGCCTGACAGGCTGGGAGAGGAAGGCGTTAATGTTTTCTGACAGGCGACCCCTAATTGTGGGAGCTTTTCTTCTGGGCCTTTCTGTGAAATTCTGACTTAGGCGAGCAGCATAACAAAGTGGTAGGGCATTGATCGGGGCTTGCACTACACAGAGCTGGGAGGGGGTGGGGAGACTTGGGGGGACAGCATTATTCATGAAGACTTTCAGCTGTTTTTGTCTTTTAACTAACCTTTGAGTTTGATCAGAGGGCTGGCCGGCCTCCCTTTTGCCAAAGGCCCTGCTGGCACCTGGACAATGGAGACAGACTGTTTTTCCTAGTAAAGAGCTATAGCTGGGGGAGGCCAAGGGCTGTGTGATCTGGAGGTGGGAGGGGAGTGCTGGGAGTAGGGGGGGCAGCTTTACTTCTGTCTTGGTCTTGGGGACAGGGATGGTTATTGATAGAATTTCCAGCTCCCCAAATACAAGCAGCTGACTCTGACTGCTGACTTTCTAGGTTCAACAACTTTATCCAGGAAAAGGCAGTGGACTGGTTTCCCCATTTGATTTTCAAATGCCACCCGCACCTCCCACCCCCCAAAAAATCTTTCATCTGCTCTTTCTCTCTACCCCACTCCCTCCTTCCAGTGGACCCACTCACTGGAGTAGGGTTCCAATCTAGAAGTGTTTGGGGGGGGGGTGTTGTTGTTGTTATTGTCAATAATGATGGCAAAAAGGGAAAACTGCAAATGAGTGAAGAAGGAAGAGGGGAAGGAAGAAGTAATGGGAGAAAGGAAAATGAGAGAAGAGAGAGAGAAAGTGACTCACGGGACGGTTAGAGAAAGATCCAAAGAAAGGCAGGCAGAAGTGCTTTGGTCCAGAGAGAATTTAGGAAGGCGGGATTCAACTGCAATGGGGTCCAGGGGCCGCGGTGCTGGGCAGCGCGGGAGCCCAGAGCTGCAGCATCCCCCGGCGGCCCGCGGGGAGTAGGGAGAGGGAGCAGGGGGGAGGTGCTCTCCAAGTGCTCTCGCTTTTGGCAGGTGCCGGGCTTTTGTCCCCTGCCTCCACTTCCTGCCCCGATCGCCCGGACCCAGGGCCCAGTCCTCTCCAACACACTTTGCAGAAAGTGACTCCCTTAAGGAGTGTGAGTTGGCGCCTTTCCCCCATTCCGTCCCCAAAATAGCCCGGTAGCCAGCGCATCAAAGGAGGCTTTGTAAGAGGCCGCCTGCAGAGTGCCTGGAGGGGGGCGCACGTGGGACGTTCTGGGAGCGCGTCCCACTCCCCTCTCCAACCTCTCTCTCTAGTCTCTCATTCATTCTTCTCCTCTCCTCGCCTTCTTTGTCTCTTCTCCCTCCTGTTTTCGCCTCTTCTTTCTCTCTCCAACTCCCTCTCTCTCCTC
>NW_011888797.1:3204452-3232111 GCF_000151845.1 Pteropus vampyrus | reverse complement strand
GGGCGAGGCCCCGGCGCGCGCAGCTGACAGCGGACGCATGCCTGCAGCCAATCAACGCCCGGATGCGCTGCAGCTTGAATAAATCATTAAACCTGACACGCGCTCGGGCCAGCGTCTGCCGCTGCAACTTGCTTCCTGCCATTAACCTACACATCCTCTTTTGTAACAACCTAATCTTGCATATAAAGGAAGAAGGGATATAACTTCGACCTGAGCTAGAGCCCAGCCCTTCGCATTCGCAGCGAGGAAAGAACGTTAGTGTCTGAGAATCCACTTCCCTCCCTACCTTTGACTCCTGATAACCTGGAGTTTCTGGGGAAATCCGAAAACGGATCATCTCTTGGCCCAGGAGTGGAGAGAGGGAGAAAAAAGTTCAGAGACTTCTCAACAGTAAGAAAAAGGAAATAAGGTTGATGAAGGCATCAGAGAAGCATCGGTACTATGTTTAAAAGAGGTTGCAATAAGATAAGCTTCTCGGAGGTCCATCTAGAAGATGCAAATTAAGACAATTAGGTCCTAGAAACAATAACTCAGTTTAATCATTTGTTGCTCCCTTTTTAAAATGAGTGCATAAATGGCTCGTGAACGAATGAATGGGTGAATGAAAGCATGAATGGCTTCTCAACAGCATCGTGGTCCTTGTTTATCTTAGTGACAAGTGCCCAGCACCACCTCCTACCTGGAAGATCTTGAGAAGCAGTTTTCTCTTGCACCAATATGGTCATTAACAGCTCTAAAGCCCTTTCCTTTTTGATTCACCAGGTGATCTATAAAAGGGAAGATATCCTAATTTTCCAGAAGAGAAAACTGTAATTGACTTCTTTTGCAAACTTTTAGGTAAGTTATCCCAGCTCAAAAAGATGAAGTGATTTTCCAGAGTTAGGTTTGAACAGAGCTAGGTTGACCTCTGCCTTAGGAAGCATCTTACTGATAGTCTTATGAGTCTCTGAAAATCTTACCCAAAACTAGTACATGCCTGAGCATCTGTGGGAGAATAGCCTGTGCAGTAGTCAGGATCAACAGGAGCAGATGGCATACCTGAAAGCATCAATGGAAAGAGTTTAATGGAGAGACAGAGACGTGCATAGTGCTAAGGTCTTACTTACTTCCTCTCCTTTGTAACAAGCTCCTATGGGTGCCTCCCAGTGGCCAAACCCAACAGGAAGCCGGAGGGCAAGGTGATGAAGTGCATAGAGATCAGCCTACTGAGACCTGGAGCACAGCAGAGAGGGCGGAAAGTATATCTGAAGGAGAAAAGGAAGAAGAGGTAACACAGCTATCAGTGCAACAGAACAGATCATCCATTCAGTCACCATACCCATCTTCCCAAAATACAAGTGAATAACACAGGTAGGGTCCCTGTCCTCATGGAGGTTACTATCTGAGGGGGGGGGGGTGGTTATTGACAGCAATCATATAAGCGAACATGAATGCAGTTTTTTTAAGACAGTGGTAAATGTCAAGAAGGCGAAATAGCATCATGGATGGAGAGTGACTGTGGCCAATAGAAAGCCTACCTTAACTCCACATCTATCCCAAACTTCTTTCTATGTGGTTTGTGGGTAAGCCTCAAACTAGGCTGTGACTTAGAGACATCAACTGACCAGTGCCCATGAAAATGAGGGGCAGGACTGGAAGAAAAGAATAACAACAGGCACTCACCATTCCCTATGATTTGTAACCTCCCCCACAAGGCCATGTGCTAACTTTTTACAAGCTCTCTTCTTGCTACTGTGGCGCCATCAACCCCTTTTACAAACGGGAATGCTTAAGTTCCGAAGGAATTGAGCTGCTGATGCCCTGTCCTAAGATTCCCAGCCTTGCAAGAACAGGAAAGTAGAAACGCACATTCAATTCTCTCTTCCTTACTGCACCCCAGTGCTCTTCCTTTGATGCCCTATGCAGAGAGCAGACCGTTTTCTCTCTCTCTCTCTCTGTCTCTCTGTCTCTCTGTCTCTCTGTCTCTGTCTCTCTCTCTGTCTCTGTCTCTCTCTGTCTCTGTCTCTCTCTGTCTCTCTGTCTCTCTGTCTCTCTGTCTCTCTGTCTCTCTCTCTCTCTGTCTCTCTCTCTCTCTCTTCTTTGGTGGGCCCACCTGATGTGAACTTGAAATAGAGTCTTCTCCATACATACTTTCCTATCCCCAATTAAAAAAAAAAAAAAAATGTAAAGGCCGTGTCAGGGAGGTGAAACGCGTGTCCCAGTAGCTCCATCCCAGCCTCCCACAATATTTCTAGCCTTCAGCAGTTCTGAGGCCAGCGGTTGGTCCGTTTTTATTTTCTCTCCCGCACTCCCCCGCTCCTCCTCGTCAATTTCAGGCATGTCTCCGGTCTTAACTCAGTGGTCCCGGGCCATTTTTTGAATAGGTACGATTTCTCAGTCAATAAAGTCAAGGCAGTTTTCTTCCCCAGTACCCTCCCCCTACGCACCCCCCAAGGGGTGGGGGGTAAAGAAAGCGTGGTGGGGGCTAGGATGGGGGAGAGGTTGCGACTGCTAGCCGCTGGGGTCTACATTTTGTATTTCGCTGACAGCCCAGGGCCGCTCCAAAGCCCGCCGCGCAGCCAATGGGCAGCAGTGATTTATGGAGCTGACTAATGCTGGCTGAATGCGGCCTGTCACAGCGCTGTGAATGGCTTCCCTTCGCCGCACAAGCCCCGGCTTTGTGTTGCTAAGCGATTAGAGCAGATGTAATGAGATTTTGCCCAATCCCCGCTTTGCCCTTTCCTAGCTTCGGCAAAATTGTGTGTGTTTTTGTGAATTTTTAGAGTTTGCCTTCGCATTGTGGCAAACAACAACTAACTTTGCCTCGAGTTTAACGAGACTGGATATCTCCCATTCAGAAGTGAGTAAAAGAACACCTGTCTTCGCAAGGAGAAGGGGGAATAAAACCCTTTGTGCGGGCTGAAACATTATCCTAATGTTATATTCATAGCCATAAATGACTTGCTACACTTTCTTTGCATACCTTATCTGGAAACTTGCAAAAGAGCTAAATTAAAAGAAAAAGAAGTGGGGGATGGGGAGCCCAGCTCTGGCCCTCCAAATGAGAAGGTAAAAATAAAAGCAGGCATCACAAAAGCATTACTTCCCTCAAGTAAGCTCTAAATTGGCCCACTGCTGGCAGAAAGTACGATTATTTATGGCGATGAGGAATTTACTGATTTTTTTTCCCCCTTAATTACGCTCATCTCTTTGAAAGGGGCTGAAGCCTCAATGTGCATTCTATAGAGGGTCATTTAGCAAAATGACATCAGACGCTGTGGCGTGCTCCGCGCATCGCAGCTTTAAAAAATGATTATTCTGTGCCACTAAATGGTATAGATGTACCAACACAGACTAGATTTTTAACTCTAGAAGACGTGCTGGCTCCCAGTTCTTTGTTGGGTTTTGTAAGATGCATTTTGCGCTCGGCTTTCCGCTTGGCTGGAGACACGCAAACTGAATGTGCAAGTAATGCAGGCGGTGAGCGAGGAGCCGGCAAGAGGCGGAGTGGGATTCTGATCACGTCCTTGCTAACTGACAAGAAACAAGCCAGCCAAAAACCCACCAATTTCTTTTTGAATCTTGGTAATTGGGTACTTTTACACGCAGCTCACGCTATTCGGATAGAGTCACAAGCTTAGATAGGCCAGTGTCTCAAAGCGACCACACATCTCTAAGGCTTTTATTTCTTTAAATCTAACTCCTTTCGAGAGGAATTCATATCATACGTGCCCTTTACTTAAAATCAGTATGGAAAGTGCATATCCTGGGGGAAAGAACATCCCCACCACTGGAAGTGTGGAGAGGGTGCCCCCGCTGTGCCCAAACTCCAGCACCACCAACCATCCTTCCACCCACCCCTAGTGCCTATTATCTCACTCAGCTCTTTCACGGTTTCACGGTGAGAAATTGGGAATGGGAGTAAGAGTTAGAAAGTGGAGTGAAGACCATCTCTTTCCAGTTCACATTAAAAAAAAAATGTACAGTCGTTTTATTAAAAGATGATGCAGCCGTTAATCACCACCTGGTGTAGGTGTACATTTGTAGCATCAAAGGGGGAGAAAACTATTTTTACTTATGTATCTTTTCCCTCTACATTCGTCACAGAGCCAACTCAGGTAGGACTGGTAGGAGCACTCATCTTTGTCACATCTGCGAGTTAGCACACGTGGCACCACCCTCTCTCCTCTCCCACAGACCCCTTCCCTTTGGCATTTTGATAACTTGGACAGTGCAGTGGAGTCAAAGACTTGGAGGCAGCTGATTATTTTCAGTCATAAAAAAAAAAGAAAAAGAAAAAAGTTTTATTACGAAACTAGTTTGTATAAAACAGGGTTATACATGGTTTTTTTTTTTTTTTTTGTAAGTTTGTAATAAAACAGTAAGGAAAAAAAGGCAGTGGTAAAAATTTCCCAAAAGGCAACCTATCAAAAGCACTGGCTGCCACTTTGCGTTTGGACAGTAGCTGCATAAACTTTGTTCTGGAACAGTATTTAATAACATCATTAATACATTAACAAAGTTTCTATAAAGTAAGACACATTGGTGCTTAAGTACGTCTGGTGGCCTTTTGATCTCACCTTTGAGGAGAGTTCTTTACAAAACCACATAGGAGAAATGGCAGTTGTAAGATGAACTACACATCTAAAATATGCAGAGGTAATAGCATTACATGTTAAAGTATCAAGATATACACATTTTAAACCATTTGTACAAAACTCTATAAATTCTTTCTCTCTTATGTACAAAAATATCTTAATATATCCCCAAACTGGTTAGGATAGATACAAATAGATTTTTTTATAATAAAAAAATTCACAAAAGATTGGAAGCATTCTATGATGAGAACAGTAGAAAAGATGGTGTGAGGGAGTGGGGCTTGGGGAGGGGGCGGGTCTGGGTTTCAGAGGAATGAGTATAGCATGATTTCACTGCAGACAAATGTCCACAGCTTGTTGGGATGGAGGATACTGAGAGGAAAGACACCAACCCATTGCTAGAGGCTTAAGAACTGCGCTTTCAAGGAGAGCGGGGAGGTGAAGGCACCCGAGCAAGCGCTTTCAGCTCTGCCTGTTAGTGGTGGGTGGGAGTTTCTATAGGGCGTGTGCTGCTCCCTTCCGCCAGGATCCTGATGCGTTTGCACACGAGCTGCATTTTGAGCATTGACTCAGGTCCTAGTCACTCTTCATATCTCCGTGAATGATTGGAGTGCAAAGATACGGTTCTGAGCTCATCCCTGTTTTGTGAGAGTCTTGCTTCGCAGGCCTGCTTTGCTTAGTTGGCGGTGGGGTTGGTTGCCTAGGGTTTTCTTCTTCTTCTTCGCTCCCCCCCCTTTTTTCCTCCCCTTCAGCATCACTGACGAGAAAGCACTAAAGATGCAGGTTGTGCCGTCACCCTGTAACATAAAGAGAAGAACAGGAGAGGTTAACGTGAACTTGAGGCAAGTGGTTGGGGAAAATGGAAGTTTAGCGGAGGATTTGTCCAGTAGGGCACCACTTTTGACAGGTCTTAGTGCTGGGTTCTCCAGCATCTGTCCACCTCACCCCTATCCTCCAGTCCTTGGAGACGGGGGCAAAACCACTATCAGACGCCAATGTTGAAACTAACAAGCCAGGATTTCAAATCAACTAACTTCAACAAATCCTTGAAATCAACATCCCTCCCCAGCCCTCATCTCGGTGGAGACAGTCCCCTATAGACATTAAGACGGAGGAAAAAAGGATGAAGACAAGTAACCCCCGCCCCCTTCCCTCCAAAATGCAACCTACCGGCTTCGTAAGTTCATTCGCACCAGGGCCTGACCAGGCCGAGCCCCTTAGAACCAGTTGGTGAAGTCGAGCAGCTCTTGCTCCTCGGGGCTGAGCGGGTCGTAAGAACCCTCGTCTGACGAGTAGGATGAGACCGGCGAGCCGGCCATGGAGTTCATGTCGTTGGAGTAGTTGGGGGAGATGGTGGGAGACAGGACGCCGGCCTGGAAGGCAGCGCTCACAGCGTCGTGCTCGTCCAGCAGCTGCTGCAGTGCGCGGATGTACTCGACCGCCGAGCGCAGTGTCTCCACCTTGCTCATCTTCTTGTTGGCCGCGCCATTGGGGACGTGCTCCCGAAGGGTAGCAAAGCCCAGGTTGACCAGCTTGACGCGGTTGCGCTCGCGCTCGTTGCGGCGTGCCACCGCGGCCGGCTGCTGCTGCGGCAGGCTGTAGCCGAAGCCGCTGAAGTTGAGTCGGCGTTTGCAGCGCATCAGTTCGGGCGAGGACGAGCGCTGTCGCTTGACTTGCTTGGGCGCTGACTTGTGACCGCCCCCTGAGGGCTGGCCGTCCGCCGCCGGACTCAGCTGCGGCGCCTGCTGCTGCTGCTGCTGCTGCTGCTGCTGCTGCTGCTGCGCGCTCTGCGCCGCCGCCGCTGCCGCCGCCGCCGCTGCGGCCGCGGCGGTGGCAAAGAAGCAGGCTGCGGGCGGCAGGAAGGGCTGCTGGGGCTGCGTCTGGGGCTGCTGGCCCGCGCCGCCGCTCTCCATCTTGGCAGAGCTCTCCATGCGCAGCGGCTGCCAAGTAGTCGCGGGATTGGAGCGAGAGGGTACGCGAGGCACGGGGCGCGTAAGGGAGACACAAGGACTTGGGTGCACGAACAGAGAGGAAAAGAAGAGGAGAGATGAAGAGGGAGACCGGAGGGAAGTTAGCAAAAAAAAAAAAAAAAAAAAAAAAATACAAAATCCCCGGGAGACTTCTTAGGGTGGGAGCAAAGAAGGTGCAAATGCTTTTCCTCCTCCTTCCACTCTTCCTCCTCCGCCCTCCCCTCCTCCCTTCGCGGGTTGGCTTCGGGAGCCTCGCGTGGCGCTCGCGTGTGAGGCTGCCGCTAGCGCCTTCTTGTTTAAAAAAAAAAAAAAAAAGGCAGAAGAAGCAGCAAAAGTCAGTGGTGAGCGCGCTCTACTGAATCTCCAATTCCTCTCCCCTAAGGCTGCGCTCTCTTGCGCGGGGTCTCGGTCTCTCCAGCCGTGGCTCAGGCCGTTTTTCTTATTTTGTTAACCTCCTTTCTTTCTTACTTCCTTCTTTCACTCGCCCTCCCTGGCCGGCTCCCTGTCGGTGCGCCTTCCACGTTCCCTGGCCAGAAGTGAGAGAGTGCTGGGCGGACGGAGAGCGTCTGCCTTTTCAATGGGACACCCAGCCCCACGCGCAGCCCTGGCCCCGCCTCGCCCCCCACTCCCCGCTGCTGCTGCGAGCGGCTGCAGCCCCCATTCCCCCCTCCTTTTACCTCCTCCTCCCACCCATTCCCTAAACTCCCCCTCCACTCCTCCCCTCCCCCCGCCCATTCCCTGCACCCGCTCCTTGCAAAGTCTCCATTCAACCGGGTTTGTTGTTGCAGTGCGTGCGCCTGGCGCGTGCCGGACTCCCGGCTGAATAAACAGGCGGCGCGCTCGGGGCGGGCTGCAGTCGGGGGGGTGGCTCTGGAAAAGCGGGGGGGCGGTGTCGCAGGAGGGGCGAATAGCTCTGGGAGTTAGGGTGTGTGAGTGGACAGGTTTGGGGTGAAGTGCCCCTGAATTCTCCTGGGAACTTGGAGCAAAGCACAGGAAAGGGTTGGGGGCAGAAAAAGTGGCACAGGGCGTGTGGAGGTTAGGGGAGGAGTGGGGCTCCATATTTCCTGGTTTCTTCTCCTACCCACTGTCATTCTCGGGGGTCTTCACCGTCCTTGGGAGCTGAAGCAAATTTGCGTTTGAAGTTCGGAAAGAAGGGGGACAACTCCGTCGGAATTCCTGGACTGTTACACTAAAAGTACTTCTAAGACTTGGGTTCTAGTCCCAATGCGTCCTCTCACTGGCTCTGTGGCCCCCAGTAAATGGCATCCTCTCTGAGCCTCAGTTCCCTTGTCTGGAACAGCAGAGGTTGGATTAGATGGTCTCTAATGCCCCATCTAGGTCTACAAACTAACATGTGCTCCTCACGATTGAGCAAGTGTGAGAAGGGAGGTGATCGCATTGAGGGGTGACTGTGACCAGCGCCTTTAGGTAGGTGTGTACATCAGGGATGCCCCAGAATGACCTCCGGCTGCCTGTAGCATTCTCGACCCCCCAAAGAATAATTTTCACACTGGCTAGGGGTGGAGGACGCATGAAGAAGGGAGTGCGCTGGGATATGCCGGGTTGGGTCTGAGAATAAAGATGTGGGGCACTGAGGGGGGTGAGTGATGAGTTCGAGGGGCTGGGCCAGAGGAGCTTTTCTGGTTGTTGGGCGCCGCCGCAGGCACCTCGGCGGCCTTGGCGCAGCCTCTATCCGGCTCCAGGCGTGTGCCCGGCGGGCCGGTGGCAGGCGACTGGGAGCCGAGCCCGGCGGGGCCGCGTGCTGGCGCCGTGAGGGAGAGGGAGGCGCTTGCAGCCGTCGCTCGGCCGTTTGGACAGCGCCCGCCCAGGCGCCCTTCCTGGGCCCTCGGCCCTGGCGCTCTCTGGCTGGAGCCTGGTCCAGCTTCGGGGCACCTTGGGACGCGGCGCTGCGAGGAAAGCGGATCGAATAACGGGTCCCATCTCCGTACCGCTCGGGCGGAGGCAGGGGAGGGAGGCATGGGCGCGCGTGTCATGTCGCGTCTGCTCTGCTCAGGCAGAAGGAAGCAGAGGGTAATCATCTAGTTGGTTTGTCCAGGAGAAATAGGCAGTTTTGGTTAGAGACCTGGGTGCAGGGATGGTCGTGGTGAATTATCCGGATAATGGCTTCTCATTGAACTTCCTTTTGTGGATAAGGATCCGTCGGGGTGATCCAAGGAGCCTCCCTTGGTATGTGTGGCTGGCTGAGTCTTGTCCGAACAATAATCGTGGCGGCGGGTAGGAAGAACCGGTGGTTCCCGAGGAGAATCACCTCTTTTTTCTGTCTGTTTCCTCTTTAAAAACTGATGGGATTGGGAAGTATAGCACTAAATCTGTCCCAACAGAAGTCGGTTCTGTAAACCCACACAGCTCCACCACCACCCGCCCCTCCCCCCCCCAAACACAGTAATTTATGGCTTGCTGACCCCACAGGACTTTGCTGAACAGTGTTGAATTCACACCTCTGGCCTCTCCTTCCATTCCATGCCCCACCCCAAGAAAGGTGCTGAGAGGTCTCTAAAATCAGAGTTATCTCTTCTTCTGGATGTGTAGGAGGCGATGAGGCCTAAAGCAGAACCACACCACCTGCTTTCCAAACCCAGGAAGCTTCAACCACCTGGCGAAATAGGTTATTTAAGCACTTGCTGTTACTCGCTTGCCCCAGCTGTGAGCTCTGGGTGCAGGCCGCTAGGAGGCGTCTAGAAAAAACCTCTGGCGCCCCATACCCTTCTCTCCAGCAAGGGGGGTTGGTAAGAGCGCATCATCAACATCTATGCATCTAAGTGAATTTTGTTTCACATTCGTATAAACCATGTGCCTGAATTGCTTCCAGCTGGGACTCTAATCATTCCACACCTAAAGGTCCATAGTCCTGGTTTTGTCATAATTTTGCATTATAACCTTGAACAAGTATCTCTTCCTCTACTGCCCTCAATTTTCCGATCTGTGCAGGAGGGGCAGACACTAGCTAATTTCTAAATGTATCTGAGAGCGCGGAAAATTTGCAGATCGTCAGCACACGTTCTTAATTTCTTTTAAGGTTGCAGGCTTCACGCATGCACAGAGCCCCTGATTATCAGAGACTTCAAGGCCAGAGCCTACACACACACACACACACACACACACACACACACACACACACACACACACACACGTGCGCGCGCGCGCGCCATGAAACGTGCGCCCAAGTAGAAGCGTCAACCAATGAAGCCGCGCATTGTAGCGGTCCTACTGCGTTGGCCTCTGCCCAGGAGAAAAGACAGCGGGTGCTGGGATCCTTCCGGCCAAAGCCACCGGAACATTTGTCCCTATTCTCTCCGCTCAAACCTCGAGCCAAAATTCCGCTCTCACTCTCTCCACTCGCACATCCTAAGCCTGCTTCCTTACATGCTTTGCAAAGCTCTCCAAGAACCCAGGCATTCTCTTCCTCCAGCTGGGGTAAATAAATACAAAGAATGTTCCCCACCACAACCCCAGCACTCTGACTCCACCTTCTCCTCTCATGCTATGGTAGAGCGGTCTAGAATCTCTTTTTAGGGATTCCCGCCTCTGCCTTAGGGGATTGTGCACTACCAAGGGGAGTTTTCCACAGAAACTGGCTTTCCTGTTGTTTTCACCGGTTTGGAGCAAAGGACAGAGGCTCAAGAGCCAATTAGAATCCCGCCTCAGACTCTGTGCCCTAGAGTATGACACCCCTCTCCCTCTCCCTCTCCCACACCGGAGAGAATTGCCACATACTGTTTTAGGCCCAAGGAACTCCAGATCTTGCACTGGAGGATAAAGCAGGTGGACTTGATTTGGTATCATAGCGGTGTGACCTTGAGCAGATAGCCTGCACTCTGAGTCTCGGTTTCCTCATCTGTTACCATGCCATAGTTATCGTACCTACCTCTAAGAGTTGTGAGATTTCACGGAGCTGTTGTGGAGCACTCCAGATCAGGTCTAAATAGAAAGGGATGCATAAGAATAACCTTCCTAAAACAATGAAAATGTCCTGCTGCTGCTCACACAGCCCAGTCAGGAAGGGGTTTGTTGGAGAAGGATGCCCAGCTCTTGGCTTCCTGGAAGCACCCTTGGATAACTGCTACAGCCATTGGAGATCCAATGCCACCCTGACCCTCTGTCCCAGCGCCTGAGAGTGGATAATTTCTGTCATTCTTGAGGAATGGTGGTGACACTTGCAAATCAAGGTGATGGCGCTAGGAACCAAGTTTTTAACATAAACAGTAGAAATTTAGACATGCTTTATGGACAGCACATGCAAGGGGCATCAACAGAGCCACTGGTTCTGACCTCTCTTGCCACCCAGTGGGCCTGCCTCTGAGCAAGACCCCAGGCTTTATTTGACCATGACACTCAAATTTCCATTTATCTAAATGTGGAGGGAGAAGATAACTCACAAAAGGAATGTTGGATGCCTTCATTCAACATTCCCTGCACAGAGTAGGGAAGCTTCACCTGGCAAGGCTGTCAGGAGAATGAAATCTGATGCTGTCTGTGAATTCACTTTGCAACTCCTTCCACACATATCAGGGATTGCCTTTCTTGCGATGGGGAGGCAGGACACTGACACCCTTCTGTGTGTATTACGCAAAACATGGACACTCCAGAAAAATGAGAAGGTTTCTCTTTCTTCTGCAATACAACAGGGGCCTTAATTTCTGTACTTTCAGGCCCCTTTTCTATGTTCCAGAATCCTAGAGCTGGGCCATACCTTAGATTAAACCTTATCTACATTCAGCACCAGGAACTACATGGGGAGACAGCTTTCCTAGTGATGCATAGGGATCACTGCCCACATGACCTGAGGCTCTGGTGCCCTGAGCCTCCTGCCACCTTAAATTCCACTCACAGTTGAAGGCCAGGCCAGTGCCACCTCTGCTCACACACTATCCTTATGCTCCAGAATTGTGCGCCTTCCCTCTATGGAAAGGAGATTGTATATATATATATATATGCCTCGTCACTTAAAAGCTCCCTTTGTGCTATTTCTTTGGGAGTGGGGTCGGGGAGGAGAGTTAATATTAAAAGTGAAACTAGGTTTTCCATTGACCAAATCCTTAAATTAAATTGTATTTATAGTGGATCCTGAATAAGAAGCAAAGAGAATGCAAAGAAGAAGACAGACCTTAGATTTTTTTGATTGGACAGAAGGGTTTTAATGCAGCCCTCAATTTTGGTGAGCTGTAAGCCCGAGAAGTCATGGTGCTTTGAGAAAATGAGTGTGCTGGGCATTCCTACTGGTTTCCAGTAGCTCTAACACAGGGCCTCTGTCCTGGGGCGTATGCTGCTCTAAGCCTGTACTTGGCACTGTCCTACCCAGGGAAATGGAAAGTACATTTACTGCACAATCTACTGTCTCCAGCACACCTTTCCCAAGGTAACATCAGAAATGGTTGCTGCCCAGCCTGGTTAAGTCTGCCCAGCCTGGGATGGCCTGTTCAGGGGGCAGAATAGCACAAACCACGGATTTGGCTCGGCTTCTTGGTCACGGCAGCCAGGCCTGCACCTGCATTAAGGAATCCAGGCGTCTAACAAATCTATTTGCTTTTTCAATACGCCTGAAAAAGAAAAAAAAAAAAAGCTGGAAAACAAAACAAAAAAAGCACAAACTATTATTTTACTGTGGCTTTTCGGTTAGGGAGGGGAAGTTGGGGTGGAGGGAGGGGGTAATTTGCAGCCACCCTCACAAGTCCTTTTGAAGTTCTCCAAATAAGGAGAAGTAACGCTAAGTCTTTATTTTTTCTAAAGCCCCATTTACATTATGATTAAATACCTTCCTCGGATAAGCATAAAGAAAGTCGTTAATCTATATAGCTCTCCAAAGAATCAATACATTCTAAACTTTTGTAGGATTTGTTACACTCTATTTTGTTACAGTAGGCCAGCTCCTCTCTGTCTAGGCACATGGCTCTCCTTACCTCCCCCCTCCCCACCTCCTCCAAGAATGAAAATAAAGTAAAGGTCTTTCACGGTAAACAAAACCAGCTGATTCTTCACAGAGAACCCATGAATAGCTGGAGAAGAAAAAAAAAACTTACAATAAATGGTGCATTTTTTTCTCTGCTGGGTATAGTATTCAAGGATCAGGGCAGTATTCAAACAGAGGTCCATTTTTTGCTCAGCAAGAGAGTTTAGAAAAGAAGCGTGGGGTCCATTCAGCGCTTTCCCCCCTTCACAATCGCAGGGTTCTATGAAACCTATCTTCCATGCCTTGTCGGAGTGTTTCTGGGGACCAATTAGTGCTTTGTTGCCCGGCTTCTTTGCTGAATCTTTGAGCAGCAAGAAAAAGCGCCCTCGAGTCTCCCCTTATTTTGACCATTTCAGTCATTACTCAGTGTAATAATTAATATGACAACTGGACGCTCGAGTTTGTATAGAAACACCTCAACTACAGGAGCGAGCGTGCAGTGGGTGGTAACGAGCCGCACATCAGCCGGAGAAGCCACACACACAAAAAAAGGACTGAATGGCCAGAGAGAAAGAGAAGGAATAAAGATAAAATAGTTGGCACAACGCAGAGGAACATAAAACAGACTCGAATGGAGAGAGGGAGGGGAAAGGGGGGAAAGAGAAGAGGAGGGGGGAACACCCTACAGAGGTTAACTTACTTTGAAACTATTTTCTGAATAGAACCTTGGACGTGAGTGGATGCGGTCCCCGCCTCCGCGGCCCCCGCACTATGGACTCTCCTTGGAACGCGACGTCGGGGTGGAGGGGTGAGGGAGGGAAGGCATCCTTTAGGTTCTCCCCAGGGGCTTTCTGGGTGGTGCACTCAACATACCCGTAAACCAGCCAAAGTTTCCCAGCTCCTTGTTAGGCTTCCATTTTTGCATTTAAAAAA
Source organism: Pteropus vampyrus (assembly GCF_000151845.1). NCBI lineage: Eukaryota > Metazoa > Chordata > Mammalia > Chiroptera > Pteropodidae > Pteropus > Pteropus vampyrus. The sequence goes on along the minus strand of NW_011888797.1, from coordinate 3,218,723 downwards.
TCCTGTTCTCTCCAACTTCGGAGCTGGCCATAAAGAAAATCGAGCGCAAGTGTAGACCAGAGAGAAGAATGCTGCGCCACATCCCTGGGTGGTGAATTTTGGGGAGAGGGCATTTCTGATACACCCTAACAATTCTGCAACTTTGTCTAGAGGCTCGGTGCCCTGCGGGGTTCCTGGCGGACAGGGTTTTCCCTGGCAGCGCGCAGCCAGAGTGGGCGCTGCGCCCCAGCCCCCCGCGCGGTGCCCGCCTCTGCCAGTCCTCGCCAGTGCGCCCCGGGGTCGCGACCTGCTCCGTGACGGCATAATAAATAATTAGAGAGTTTAAGCGCGTTAGCCACAGCTCATGGTAATGAGCCAGATAAGGGCTCACGCTAACCCGAAGTGACAGTTTGCATATAGGAGGGAAGAAAAAAAGACCTGCTATTTTTCCCCAACTTGATTGCTCCTTCTCAAATTCGTGCTCCCAATCAATCCCCTTCCCCCATTCGTCTGTATTCCTTCTCTTCTTATCTCCTCCCTCACCTCCCGCCACACACAGAACACCCACACCTTTTGACCATTCCTCCGTCTATCCCCTAGCCTCCCGCATTGTGACGTCACAAAGTCCCCAGGTGCCTAAAGCTGACCTGACGGGGAAAGTTCAGTGCCAGTGCGTCCTGGCCAGTCTCAGTTCCCAAGCGGAGATGGTTCATTAGCCTTTCTTTACACAGTGTGGAACGCACCAAGGCTCCAGCCTCAGGAAAGGACTGTGAAAGGTCAGGAGTCTCTGAGAGCTTCGGGGCCCTTGCGCGCCCTCGGGTGCTCTCTGCGCTTAACTCAGCCAGATGAGCCACTGGCTGGGGCGATGAAAGCAGGCGTAGGAGCCCGAGAGCTCCTGAACGATCCTGCCGCCTCCTGAAAGCAGGGGCAGTTTGCCGAAGTGACTGAGGTCAGTCGTGTGTCCCCATTGTGTGGCCACGTGTCCTGTGTCCATCATCACCTCCCCAAAGTCCGAGCTCAGCCCGACTCCTTGCGGCGCGGTCCGGGAATGCTTTGGCCTATAAATCAGGCCGGCAGCTGAGAACCGTCTGCACCTCGGTACAGACCTGGACTTCGGCCCCGCGGACCAAAGGGAAAGTTTGCTCACGAAGGTTAGGAAGGAGGCGGCCTGCCGCAGCGTGGTGTCGACCTGGGAAGCTGTGCGCCCCCAGGTCGTCCAATTAACTCTTTCCTCCCTCCCTCCCTCCCACCTCTCATCCCCAGGCGGCGGTATTCACACCACCAGCAGGGTCTTTTTTTTTTTTTTTTTTTTTGAGAGTAAGGAGGAGGAGGGGGAGGAAGAAGGGGATTTCTAATACATGGATATTCACTGATATGGACTCTTCAAGAAGCAGCGACCAAACCCAAATTAAATGAGTTAATATTTGTAAAATGCTAAGAACAGTGCCTGGCACACGGTGAACATTGTATATGCGTTATTAAATAAGGAAAGCATACTGAATACGTAAAAGGAGGTGTGTGCTAATTATCTGAGATGTTAGAAAATACAGTTTAGACGTAAAATGATCAAAGTTGATATGCTCATTGATTCATCAAAAACTATTGAACATAATCAGGGATGAATGAGACAATCATGGCCTTTGATAAGCTTGCAGTTTAGTTGGCAGAAAAGAATGTCCAACAAAACACACAGTCGGGAAATGTGGAGAGCCTTCTTCCCTCACGTCCATTAGTCTGGATTCTCATCCTCCCCCATCTGCCAGATTACTCCCCCAAAACACACAATCTAGGTTTTTAAAAAAGGTAGATTTGTTAAGCGAACACATCCCTCTTCTCCAACCAGAGGGTCACCCCCACCCCCAACTTCTACGTGACAATTCATGAGCAGAAACGAATGAACTGAACACACACCTTTAAACACGTTTAACACGTGTGAGAGGTGGGTGCAGTGAAAAGTCAATTCACTTGAAGTCAAGACAGACTCCAGGTTCTGGAACCTTCTAACTCTGTGTCCTCAGGGAAATTGCTCACCGTCTCCCAGGCTGCCCTACAAAATGAGGAGGCTGAGTCAGACGCCTCTGCTCCAGCTCTGGCTCAACAGAAGACAATATAGGCACAACCATATGACCTTCCGGTAGCAACATGCTTTCCACTCTGAGCAGACAAACATCATCTGCTGTTCTTTTCTGCAAGAACCTTTAGTGGGTAAACTTGACGGTGTAGACCAGTCCTTGCTGGTGTCAGGATCATGGCTCCTGATGGCCAGAAGGCGGCATCATGGCGTCAGCATGACTTTAGCCCCGGGGACCAGGGTAAAATGTGGGCTACTGGCTCGTCGGAACTCCAGTGCAAAGAGAAGAAACTCACTAGTCTCGATAACGGCGTTACTTGGGGAACAGGATTCTCATTACTTGCCTGAGCAGTTTTTAATTTGAAATTTGGAGGCCGGGGAAGTTCACAGTCCTCCTTTGTGGGTTGTGTGAGTAGCTCGCCACCTGCCGGTCATTCCTCGAACTGCAGAGGGTATTGTGTGAAAATCTTGCAATTTGATTCATTGAATAGTATTACCACGAGTTGATTCTACCAATTCTACTCGACACAATTCAGTTCAACCGTAGAGCACAGTGTTGCCTGTATCACGTCCTCTCAACTTAGAAATATATGATGAGGTGCCTGTTAATATTCAGATTCGGAAGCTTCATCCCAGAACCACCAATTCAGAATCTAGCCCAATGGCCATTTAAACAAGCTGTAGAGTAGCCTGTTTGCACACTGAAGGTGCAGAACTAGTATTCTAGAGGTATTTGAGGTGATAAGACACAGTCCCTATTACTCATACCTGTGAAGAACAAATCTCTTCTAGTACAGAATTTACTAGTCCCATAAATATACTTTCTTTGGTTAAAGGGATCCTCTGGAGATTTCTGAAGATTGAAAACGATTGGTAAGTTATTACAAAGATGGTCTTTGACACTGACCCTGAAGAATGGTTAGAAATTTGCAGTTGAAAGAAAAGGGCCATGGCAACAATTTACCTGGCACGGAGCCTTTCTCTTCCCAGACTTTGAGACTCCAGCAGCCTAAACTCAGTCCCCTTCGGCCATCCTTTTCAAGGCTACATCTTGAGCTTTGTACTCAGAACAGCTCAACCTAGAAAATCTTAACATTCCATCCTCTACTGTGATTCTCATTCTCATTTCTGCTGTATCTCTCGCCAACCTTTTCCCCCAAGCTTCATTTCTTCCCAACTTGGACTCTCCCCCGTGGAACATGTGATTGATTATAAAATAAACATATAACTTATAAAATACTCACCTTCTCGTCTCATTCCTTGATCTTATAACCACCTTCACTTAGTCAAATTTCTTAGAACAGTAGTCTGTACCTACAGTTCCATTTGTTTATCTCCCACCCACCCCTCTGAGGTTCATCACTACTGGAGTTTCTCACTGTGATGGTTAATTTTATGAGCCAACTTGACTGGGCACATAATGCTTTGTTAAACAGTATTCTGAGGTATCCGGGAGGGTACTCCGGGTGAGTTAACATTTGAATTGTAGACCACGAAGAGCCCATCGACTGCTCCAATGTGGGTGGGTCTCACTCAGTCCATTGGAGGCCAGAATGGAACAAAAAGGTGAGTAAGGGAGAATTCACACACTCGCTCTCTTTTTGCCTGGTTGTCTTCAAGACGGGACATTGGTCTCTGCCGTCAGACTTTAACTCAGACTGGAACTAAACCATCTGTTCTCCTGGGTCTCCAGTTTGCCTACTGAAGATTTTGGGACTTCTCTGCTGTTATAAGCATTTGAACCAATTATTTATAATAAACCTCAAGATAGATCGATAGATAAAATATATCTTCTATTGTTTCTGTTTCTCTGAAGAACAAAGGCTAGATCGATAGATAAAATATATCTTCTATTGTTTCTGTTTCTCTGAAGAACAAAGGCTAGATCGATAGATAAAATATATCTTCTATTGTTTCTGTTTCTCTGAAGAACAAAGGCTAACACACTCACCAGTGACTTCATTCTGCCATAGGCAGTAGCTACTTCAGATCCTACCTTTTTGGATTTCCCCAATGCATTCAGTATTGTTCATTCTTTATCTATTCTTTGATGTTCTTTATTCTCTATTGGCTACCATGATTCTTATCTCTTTGATACTTTTTTTTTTTAAATCAGTACTAGCTTTTAGTTTCTCGTCTCCTGCATAAAAGTCACCCAATAACGTATGTCTTTAGGTTTTAGTTCCACTTTTTTTGCTGATGATACTCAAATTCTTATTTCTAATCTGGACCTCGCTTTGGGATCTCAAACTATGTGACCAGCATCCCTACTGGAGTGTCCCTCTAGTGTATCAAGTGCAATATATCTGAAACTGGAAACATCATTCTGCCTCCCTCAAAATTTCACCTCTTTTTGTGTTCTGTAATTCAGGGCTTGGTATCATCCACCCACATTCTCAAAACAAAATCCCGTGAGTTATCTTACACTCTCGCTGCTCTCTCATACCTTCTCCACAATTACCAAATGTCTATGTATCTACAACACACACATATACACAATTTATATATATGTATGTATGTATGTATGTATGTGTATGTGTGTATGTGTGTATGTATGTGTGTGTATGTATTTAAATCATTCCCTTCTCTCTATCTCTCATATCATTGCCCTATTTCAATATTCTCCCAACTGAGCATCCTGCTTTCAGTTTCATCTCCCTCAAATATCTTCTCACTGCCACCAGAATGATCTAACTAGATGACATGATCAAATGTATAATAGACATCAGCGTGTAAAAAGAAATGGTGCTTTACACCACAGCCCAGGCAAAGTGATCTTTTCAAAGTACAGCATACTCTATTGCTCCTCTATTCAAAACCTTTCAATAGCCTCCCATTTTCTTAGGATAAGAATCCACTGCTCTGCCCTTGAAACTCCATAATAGTAGGGATTCTACTTTACTTCCTTTTGCTGACCCAGTACTCAGCATGGTGTCTGGAACAAGGCACATGCTCAATAAACACTTGTTGATTAAATTAATACATTTGGTATAACTAATTTCGATGGTATTGATGTACGTATGCATCTGTGATACAGAAAGTGGCATGCATAAAGCTTTTAATGATGAATTCGAAAAACTCAGAACTACTAACCATGTCTCCCTCATTTACCACTTGGCATAGACTCTATAGGATCAGCAGTGATCTTTTTTCTGTGATGTCATCCTAGCCTCGAGGTCTTCTCTCCCAAAGAACACGCTGAGCCTGGTATGTAGCAGGTACTTAATCAGGATGAAGTCCAGTTGATATTGATGGTGTCATACAGTGAGGGTTGTTAACTTGTCAGAATTCTGCCTGTATATTTTCACAAATATGAGAAGGGGCACAGTAGTAGGAGCCATGTATTAGTGAATGCTAAAGGTTTGAGTTGGTTGGGCAGGGTGGGCTGGGCTATGGGAAGCCTTGAATAACAGATGAACAGTTTGAGTGTGATGGCCCTAGAGATTTTTGAACAGAGGAGGGATACCATTGTATCCCTGGATGATAAATCTGGAGCTATGGAAGAGGGATTGGATTGGCTCTGACTAGCTCAGTTCCCTTCCTAATACTGTTTTTCATGAGCTGGTGCAGCAGGCACGCTGCCATTCACTCATTCTCCCAACAGACATTAGGAGGGCAGGGACTCCTAATGTTGTTCCATTTACCAGTGTCTGTTTGTGTCCAGAACAGGTCCTGGCACACAATAGGAGCTCAATAAACATCACTGCATTAACATTTCTTGGATACTTACTACATACCAATCATGTGGTAGGTTTCAGGATGCAAAAATTGAAAAAAAAAAAAAGACTCAGTCCTTGTGTGTTGGGAATTCACATGATATTCCTTTTTGCAAGAGGGCAAGCAAAAAGAATTCTGAATGCAGAACCAGAATACCAACAGTGTGATGAGGGAGACCAAAGGTAGGGGCAGCTGTCCCTCCTCAGTGAAGCTAAGGAAGGCAATTCATGGAAGCAACAGAAGAGAAGCTCTCGAACTGTTTGAAGCCATCAAAGTATTTGACACAATTTATGAACCTTAGATCAATTAGTGAAGATTTAATGCTATGCCTACGTAAGGCTCAGGCTCTTCTTTCTGCCTAAGAGCTTCTCACCTCTCCTTTCTGCTTGGATATCAACTTCCTTCTCTAACCATCAACATTAGACCCTAGAGTCAGGTGGGTCTCCTCCTGTGCTCTCCCACAGCCCTTGGCCTCTGCCTAGCCCAACACACTTACTCACCAGCTGTTATTGATTGTTTCATTGTCTATCTTCTCGTAGACTTTTAGTTGGATTCCAGCAGGGTGCTTTTCTTGTCTTGCACGTAGTTCCTGTGTGGGGGAAGATCCAGATTCTGGGAGCCTTTGAGGTTTATAAAACTTTAGGGCTCAATTTAAGAAACACATATGTAAAATTATACATATAATACTAGGGAGAAAAATATATCTTTAGAACAGAGACACAAATTACACATTATATTAAGTTAGCAAAATGGCGCAAATTCTAGATGAATTAACAATATTTTTATAAATTAATTGCCTAGTCAACTTCTACGATACCTTTTTCTATATATACTTTCGGTGCGTATTCTTTGATCATTTCCCCGTAATTTTTACTCTCATTAGAATGAAAAAAATTTATTCCTTCTGTTACATATTGTTGAAATTTCCTCTTTATTACTGACGATGTTAACGTAAAAATAAAAGGCCAAAGTGAGAGGCAACAAGCATTTATTTGAGATAAAAAAGAATAGCTCTTCAGGAAACACTGATTCATACAGAAGCCCAAACAGTATTCCAATTAGGAGAAAAAGGCAAGGGGTATTTATGAGAAAGGGAAGGGGAACATTACATAAATAGAAAGAAGGCATTTTTACTGGTTTCAGATAACATAACAAAGCGACTCTAATCCTAAACAATGTTTTTAATTTTCAGTCCAGCAGTCATCAGTCCAAAAGTCACATTCACTTTCTTGTTATCTTTGAAAACAGGTCTTTGGGACACAATGTCACTTTAGGCCCAGTCCAGAGGTTATTTTGCCTTGTTTTAACATTCCAAAGGTTTGAGGAGTAAGGTGTGCATGACAGTTCTTCCAGAATGGCAGGTCTAACTCCATTTTAAAGCAGCTTAATTAATTAATTAATTAATTAATTTATTTATTTATTTAAAAAAAATAGTTTAGATGCTTAAAGCATATCGCTTCGCAATATACTAACTATATGTACAACTGCTATAGATTTGTGCCATATAAGCACAGGAATTCTGATAAAGCTATTTCACAAAAATTCCTATTAAAAAAGGGAAAAATGGTATGTGTTCATAATTGTTCATACTTTACTATCAAGAATACTCCTGACATAGAAGGAAATTCTGTTTTTCATTTCTTGGCACCCACACATATGATATTCCCCCTCAGCTTTATTGAGGTATAATTGGCAAATAAAAACTGTATCTATTTAAAATGTACAACTTGATGTTTTGATATCACCATAATCAAGTTAATTAATTTATCCATCACCTCACATAATTATGATTTTTTCTTTTTTTCCCCTCTTCGTGTGTGTATCCATGTGTGTTAAGAACACTTTTAAGATCCACTCTCGGCAAATTTCGCATATATAACACAGTACTATTAACTATAGTCATTTTAGAAAAGAAATCGTTTTTTCCAGGGATTGAAGAAAACCTGACATTTAGAACACACTCTCAAGACTTCTGGCCCTGACCCAAAGACTCAGTAACTCAAAACGGGAGTATGTTCCAGAAACCCTTCTTACATCTAGATGACCAGCAATAACTATCCATTAAAGTGACTACAAATAACACAAATGCATCCACTAAATGTAAACTAAATGTATATTCATCTTAACGTCTTCATAGTTCAATGTTAAAGTTATTTGGGCCACTGGACATGAAAAGTGTGATGGAGAGAATATTGGAATGGAAAGAAATGAGAGTCTCACCTGATTGTGGTTTAACTATCTTACTTTGGAAAATTTTACAAAAATAGATGTCCGTATATTGCCAGGTGAACCCACTGCTAGGGACCCTCTGTAAGCCTTTGGGGTCTATGTTGGTGTAGGGCTCTAAAGCTTTAGCTGCCTTAGTTCCATGACAAATCCACCATAAGTAGGCAGTAAACATGTAGAATGAATGAATGAATGGCTGAAATAAAGTAAAAAGCATGAAATATCAACTCAGATGGGCTGTATGATTTTGGACAAATCACAAATATTCAGCATTTATTTCCTTGTTTTAAAGATGGAAAGAATAATCTGAAGTATCTTACAGATAATGTATATGAAAATACGTTATAAATCAAAAGAGTACACAAGAAGAAAAATTGGTTTTAGAAATACAACACACAAGAGGAAGGGCCTAGGTTATCCTGTTTTAACTTATCCCACCGAGTTCCAGTTCCACAGGGATTTTCTCAACAGTGAGCCTAGAGAGTCCACTTCTGATGGATGCCTTTGGTTCTTTGATAGTAGGGTTGGAGCCATCTCTGAGAATGGCCCTGTGTCCATCTACTCAGCAGCCTATGTGTCATCTTTGACCTGTTTCTCATCCTCACCTACCATATCTAAACCTACTGCTTTTTTCAACCTTATAAATCTTTCTCAAATCCATCCCATTTTCTTCATCACCACCACCAATACCACGTAGTCCAAGGCACCATGGCCATTTCTCACCTGGACGACTGTAATCACCTCTTAACTGCTCTTGCTTCCCTTCCACTCCCTTCTCCACACTGCAGCCAGAGTCATCTTCTGATAATACAAATCTCATAGGAATACCCTCTAATTATATACTTCAATGGCTTCCCAACTCTTTCCGGATAAAGATTAAAAATAAAAACCCTTAGCATGGTCTACAAGGCTCTGCATGGTCTGGTTCTCCTTGGCTCTCCAGCTCCATCTGCAACCACATTCCCCATTGTTTGTTCCACATGATTTTTGTGTAGGCAGCTCCTTTGGCCTGGAAGATTCCAGATGGTTCCAGGCTCTTTCCTTTCCCTTTCATGTAGGTATTTTCTATTTCCTTTCCTTAGGTCAAGAAAACTTCTTGGAGAAAGGTTCTTAGAGCATGATATATATCTTCTTCATGGCATTTGTTGAAGTTATAAATTTGAATTTATTTCTGTGATTTGATTAATGTTCATCTTCTAAAAGGAACATAAACCCATGAAGGCAGTTGTATCCTTGAACTTAGAATAGTGCCTGTCTTGCAGTAAAACCTTAATATTTTAGGTTGGATAGATGAATCTCACTCACTTCTAGTCCCACAAGTGTCCCCTCCTTAACCTTAGAGATCATCTAGCTTCCCCAACAGTGAGACAGATACAGAGGAATTAGAGATATAATCCATGCTTAAGATCATGTGTATGTCTTACCAAGAAACTGAGTACTCCATGGTCTGGTCATCTACGTGTCTCAGTAGATGTGCTTCCACAAATGACTATAGAGTGATTGATGACTGCAGCCACCAAAGACCTAGCTTTCAAATGTTCAAACCTACCAAGTCTCTGCAGCGGGTGGGGTCTCTGAGTGGGCAGGGGTGTTTATACCACCCTCTCCTTCTAACAAGGGCTCAGCTCTCATTCAAGAACCCAAGGGAAAGGGTGATGAGTGTTTTTCCAACCCTAACATCACTATCCCAGATCTTTTACTTCCTATCCCACAAGACCACAATATTTCAGATTCCTCAGCCATGCAATAAGGAAACCAGAAAATTATCTCATTATGTTGTATAAAGGATTAAATAAAATGACCTCTTAAATATGCCTGGTACTCAATCAACATTTTAGTGCTAAATAATATTTGTCTCTTTCTCTTCCCAGAGAGGATGACATGGAAAGAATAAAGCTGGAGAATAACTCATTTATGTCTAATAAATATCCAGTATGACATTGGGCAAATTCTCTAGGCAAGCAACTTTTTTTTTCTTTGCTACTATTCCTCTTTACAAACATTTAAATGGAAAAGTAAAAGATGACAAAAAATAAACTCTCTTCTAATCTCACTATCTAGAGAAAACACCTCTTTCTCATTCTTTGATGTTGTTTTATGCCTTTTGACATATCTACATAATGGAGAATACAAGATTTTACATCTTAATTTTATCAATAACTAGTTTAATTGTGTGCATTTAAGATGTGATAAATTTTTTTATGATTTAAAAATAATTGCTATGTCTGCATCTATTATGCGAATGAACTGTAATTAATTTAATTGTTCTCTTATTGTGGAAGATTTTCCTTTTCTCTAAACCTTTTTGATAATCTTGCCCTGAACACTTTTGTGCATATTTTTTCTACGTTTCTGATTAAAGTGATATGAATTGAGTACTTACTATGTATCAGGCACCAGGCTTAGTCCTGAAATTTAGGAAAACTAATATTTAGTCTCTGGTCTGAGAGGTCTTTACCCAGGAGGAAGAGACAAAAGAATGAAAACAAGACAAAAAGAGAGTTGATGAATTTAGGTATAGAGGGAGTTTCAAGATGTTATGTGAGCCAAGGAGGGGTGACCACCCCTGACTGGAGGCAGCGAATCAGAGGCGTGTTTTTGGAAAAGGTGGTATTTGGGTTGACCAGCTGAGTGCCAGCCCTAACTCCTAAGTCTTGCCGTTGTGGCAGCCTCCCCAGGCTTTGACCTTGGAATTTATCTTGATCTGCTTGGATTTAATTTGATGCTACTGCTCTGTTGACCAGTAGATGAGCTTACTCTGTCCCTACGTGTCTTTAATCTCTGAGCGACATTGTCGTCCCGCTCTGTGAAGCACATGGCTTCGATCCAGTCCACATGTGGTGGCTTTGCTGCCATAGTGATGGTCTGTAGGATAATGGTAAATATTTATCAATGCACTGACTTTGCCCCTTATTTGTAGTGTTTGCTGATTTCCATGCTATAAATAGTTCTACTGTGGCAGATTTCAAGCTACCTATGTAAACATGGAGTTGAGAAGAGATGTACAGTAGCATATTGTTGTGTAATATTTCTACCACACAGCTATATAATGGTCACAGATAACCTTAAGAGTATGGATAAAGAAATTTAGTAAAATAATTATGAAATAATGAATTTTGAATATTTATTACCTTCATTAAACATGATTAATTTAATTGTAATTTTACATAATTCAGTTTTTAATCATGGATGTGTTTAGCAACAGGCTCATAGAACTCCTGAAAAGTCAGCTCTAGATCTTCCCTGTATACCCATCTTAAATCAGCTTCTCTGAAACTGTTAACTGTTCTTATGACATCCCTTTTAAAAACTTTATTTCTTGGTCGTTATCAGAACTAAGTGTATTTTGACTTTTTGGGGGGGTGTCTATTTGCTTACCAGCCCTGTCTCCTAATAGAATGTGAGATCAATGAGAGCATGGACTGTTCTGCTCGCCAGCTTCTAGAACTGTGCTTGACCCGTGGTATGTACTCAACAAATCTTTGTTGAATCAATGAGTATATAAATGGCAATACTCAGTGACCTCATTCTGATGTTGACAAGAAGGGATAATAATGTAATAGCTCCAGAGCCGTGAGATCATATATACACATTTCATTTAATAAGCCTTTGGTCAAATGTACTTGATTTACCAACTGATTTTATTATGGCCCAAAGAAATGTCTAAGTTCTGCCAAGAATTCCTGGAATAGCCTGCTATAAATGACATTTCGATGCAAACCATGACTTCATGCATTAATTGCATTTAGTTCGTGTGGGCTCTTATTGATCTTCAGATTTCTGGGTTGTCTGTGTGGGAAAAGTTAGACTAAAAAGAATGACACAAAAATGAGGTTCTGAAGATGCTTGCAACCAGATAACTTTGCAGGATGGAAATTTCCCATGTTTTTGCAATGATATATTGCATTGTTCCTTAAATTCTGATAAGAAAATCACAGTTCTTGGACAGATAAATCCATTTTAAATATTCCCATGTTTCTTGTATTATTAGAACTAGATTTGGCTGTGAGTGACAGAAGTTTCAAAATAACAGGGATTTAAGAAACATAGAAGTTAATTTTTCTCCTAAATCTAAGTCTAAGTCAGCAGCGCAAATCTACTGGAATGATGTTTTATGGCGTCAAGAACCAGGCTCCTTTCATCTTGATTCTTTTTGCCATGAAAAACATGGCTCCCATTCCTAAATTTACCTCACAACCCAAATGGCTGTTCAAGCTCCATTGGGCGTTTCTGTATTTTGACCCACAAGAAAGAAAAAGTAGAAGAAAGACATGCTTCCTTTAAGGACGCTTCTTAAATGTTGCACAGATGACCTTTTTCTTGCATTTCTTTGGTCAAATGTTAGACCTGTAGCTACACCTAGCTGCAAAGAAGGCTGAGAAATGTAGTTTTTATTCTGGGAAGCCCTGGGGCTGGCTAGCTAACATTCAGAGCTTCCATTTCCATAAGAGAGAAGGAAAGAAAACAGGGTGACTAGCCATATGTGCCCACCACTCCTTGGTCACTGAGAGTGCCTCAGTGGTTTATTAGCTGACTTTTTGGATGCTCCATCTAGATGTCAGCACAATTTTCTTAGGACCCAGCACCATCCTTGTTAGTAACAGCAACACATTGTATTCCATCCAAATTAAATTAGAATTTAGTTTAAAAGTCATCTACAAAATACATGTTACAAGCAATCTCATCTTAAGTGAGTTTTTTATTTTAGTGCATGGATACATTTCACTTTTTTTTTGCCAGAGTAATTTTTTTTTTTAAGAAGATATTAGTGTTTTTTTTCTGAGGTAGCAGACAATTATGTATGCTTTCCTCCCCCCAACCCAGATCTGGGGCATTTTTATGTGATTTTATGTGAGATGGGAAATGAGAATTCCACTTTTAGCTGGTGTAAGGAGAAAAAAGAAGTGTTATTATTTTGTTGTCCTAAAAAATCGTTATTTAAAAAAGGAACAAAAGAGTATTTAAGAGCCAGCAACTTGGAATCAGGTGAAACATAGTGTGACTTTGGACTAATTTAAACTTTCTGGGCCTCAGTTTCCTTATCTATAAAGTGGAGATGCAGACTTCATAGGATTGTTGAGCAGAAAAAAATGAAAACTTTCATGTGGAGAACTTGGCACAGTGTCCGACATGTAGTGTGCGTGGAAATAAGCAGCTGTTTGTGCTTGTTCTTAGTTATCGCGTGCCTTTTATATTGCAGATGCTATTGCAGGGTCCTATTCATCGTTCTTCGTATACCAGCAGCATCGAGGGAAGAAATGATGTTTATAAGGCAGTCCTGGAGCAGAGGAAGACTCTTTATTTTATGTCCACCATACTAGAAACATAATGGAGTCAGATAAAGGATTCAGGTTCTCCTGAGTGTCAAGTCAAGGTCTTGTCCTTCTAATGCAACAACACTGAGCTTCTAATTTACCATAATAAATATTAATCAGACATCCGAGGACTCTTGGATAGAAATTATATGCAATTATGTCTGTATCCTTTGGAGCCAAGTAGAAAGCCTGGCGTATTAAAGAGGCTCAAGGAATCTTAAACAACAACCCTTAAAAACCCCATTTTAAAGACAAAGAAACTGAGGCATGGACTTGACCAAAGCTACATGGCTAATTGGTGGTGGAATTCATTTGTTCTGAATGAAATCTGAGATTTTTGTTGTTTATGGCAGATGCTTGGTCATCTCATCAAAGAATTGTGGGAGGGGAGGAGGTGGATTTCTAGCAACCTCTATTATTGGCTTGTTTTTTCTCAGTTCATTACTCTCTCCTAGGTAAATATTAGGCAGTCACTCCAAGCCTGGATGTCCCTGATTTTTTACCTCTTTGCTGAACTTCTGACCTTGTGGTGTTTTTTAGTACTTTGTTTTCTCCCCAATGGCAACAAATGGCTTATCTCAGTTTCATAATCTGAAAAAATAGGGTGAATGACATCTGCCTGCCTACTTAGAGTCTACTCTGCAACATCCGCCAGCTCACTCCTAGCCCATTCATTATTTTAATTTCTTCAGAAGGCTGAGCTCTGCCTAAACTTATTTATTTTCCGTCTTCCTCTCAGAATGGCAGCATGGTGGGTGAAGCAGGGTCCTCTGTTTCCTTCACTGCTGTATCCCCAGTGCCTAGAATATTGTCTGGCACGCGGTAGAGGTCCTCAATAATTATTGTGGTCACCTGCTTTTAAACAATATCTTCCATTTACTGAGGGTTGAACTATGTAGTAAAAAACTACACTAAATGTTTAATGTGCTACCTCATTCTTCTTCTTATTCATGTTCTTCAAAC